>NC_064286.1:59737016-59894516 GCF_019186545.1 Solanum stenotomum
GCAATTAAAGTTCGGGCACATTTGAATGAAGTTCACCTATTTTTGTCTAAACTTTAGCCACAGATATGGTTGAATTCTATCAATTTTACTAAAGTTCAGGTATTTTTACTCGAAGTTTATGCATATATGGTTGAAGTTCATCCATTTTTGTCTTGACAATTCAGATATGTCTGAACTTCAGTCATATGTAACTGCAAACATCTTTTTTGGATTGCTTAACTTCAAACACCGGATATCTGAAGTTGTTCCAGAATAGGTAGATGTGCAATAATATTTTTGAAAGTAGCTACAAGTTAAATATTGATGTCCAAATAGGATGTACCCCCGTGAAATTCTTACATATATTAGTACTCCTTATTACTGACTAATTCAGATTCGTGACATTTTGATCAGGTAAGCCATTTTGATTGCGGGGAATAGCATTTGGTGGATGCTTATCACACAAGATCGGAGATGGTTGCACCATAAGCAATTTCTTCAAAAATTGGGGAATTTTGACTCGTGATATTAATGCAACTCTATCTCTTCACTTTGTTGGAGATTCCATTTACCCACAATCTACTGATCCTTCTGTAGTATCAACTATCAAGTCTGAAGAATCAACATATTTAGGAAAAAAGTTCATGTTCCCCGTTGATAAACTAAATGCACTAAAAGACAAAATCGCGCATGAATCAGAAATACAAGATCCTACCCATGTTGAAGTTGTGAGCGCACTTCTTTACAAATGTGCTTTAGTTACTAGAAGAGTTAATAGTTCCAATTCGTTTAAAGCATCTTCCTTGTATCAACTAGCAAACATGCGCGAAAGGTTCAACCCACCTTTGTCACACGATGCATGTGGAAATATTTCATCTAGCTATTTCATGGAAATAAATAACGAAAGAGAGGTAAATTGTACGACATTGGTAGGTGAAATGAGGAAGGGGAAATCAAATCTTCATGCTAAGAAAAATGTGATTATCTTAGAAGTAATTGAATCAATTGAAAAAGGAAAAACACCATTTCATAGAAATGGAATTGATAATTATTTTTGTTGTAGTTTGATTGATTTCCCACTTTATAAAGTGGACTTTGGTTGGGGAAGGCCCATTAGAGTGAGTATGGGAGCTGGGCCTTTTAACAAGTGGTTTTATTTATTGGATAGCCAAAGTGGAGGAGGAGTTGAAGCTATAGTCATGTTGGATGAACAAGACATGGCTATATTTGAAAGAGATACAGTGCTACTTGAGTTTGCTAGTCCAATTACAAATCTTTAATTATAAAGTACTTGTCTTTTGTGTTGTTTTATTTGCATTATGTTGTTTATTGTACCAAGGAAGCCACTTTAGCATGTAGCAAACATATTCACGTGAACTCAGTAATTTTTTATCGATGATAGGGTGAAAATGAGGTGTGTTGGAGGGAAGGAGCACACAATTAATGTTGAATGCCGCTTGTGAAACTTGTTTTTCCTACTTTTATCAGGATCATCATTTTCGAAAATATTTTCCAACCGAACATGAAAAAATTGAAAACTCCGTACCGGATACACGCTGCACACACACACACACTAGCTTTCACACTCCAGCAATACCATAACAGAGTATTAAGTAATCTCTTGCAGGTTTACTTGAAACATAAATTCAAGATCAACCAAACACTACACAAGCTTTTATAGAGTGAGCTCTCTCTACTGCCTGAAATATGATCTTTTACAAAAAGCAAAACATGTCAATCTATTGCCAGGGAGCAAAATCTTTAGGTCTATGTTAGTTTCTTGTGCAAAGCATTGGACAGATGAGTTTATTGCTGCTCAGCTTTTGCAGCGTGCACTCTGTAACGTTCTGACAGACGTTCAGCGACTCTGTTGCCAACAACACTGTCTATGAGTTCATACTTCTTATAAGTTGCGTTCAAGATCTCTGTCTGTTTTTTTGCAAGATTTTCCTCCTCCTCTAGTTGATGCTACACACAGAGAAAAAATGAACTTCTAACAAACATGTTTACTTTAAATGTGAGATCCTCCGCCCATTTTTACTTGTCCAGTGGCACACCCCTCCAGGAGCAATAAATAGAATGACAAATTTATAGTATCACCCTTTAAATATAATAAATTCAATGTTTTGGAAAATGACTATAGTTTATAATAAGGATATATTAGGAACTAAGTGTTAAATTAACTCTTGATTTTCTAAACTGGACAAGTGAGAGTGGACATCTATTTTTAGAACAGTGGACAAGTAAAAGTGTGACGAGAGAGTATTATACGCTGAAATGAATAAAGAAAGTTTACCTTGAGGCAAAAGTTGACTTCTTCTGAATGTTTGCTAACCAAATGCTTCATCTTCTTGGCGACCTCAAAATCAGGATCGCTGGAGTCCAACCATCGGCATACTATCTTCCTACCAGGTTTTATAGGACGGTCATCGAGCATCTCTGCTTCAGCAGCACGTGCCCTGACAGGCCTTGGCATACCACAGATCATAAATGAGGAACTGCTTATCTCGGAGATTATAGTTTTCGCCTGGTCTGCTTTTTCCAGCTCAACCAATGCAGATAGTCCAACGTTCTTTGGTTCAAGGTAGTTTGGGATAAACTTGACCTGAATGACATTCCCAAATTGATCAAGTGAAGCTCTAACGACAGCTTCAGTAGCTGCAGGTGAAAGGCTGTCAATGAATATAGTACGCTTTACTTTCTCTTCAAAAGCAGCATACTCTTTCATTAAACTTTCCATGATGAGTAACAGCAAATTTCACCTAAGCAGAAGCAATTCACCAGAATCTTTAGAAAAAGAGGTAAACCACAGTTCACATAATTTTGATAGCTCAGCAAATTACTCGCGACATGAATATATCATCTTAGTGCTAATCATGCTGCAACCAACCTAACGTAGTTAAAGGGTATTATGTGTGTGCGCTCGTGTGTGTACACATTCGTGCTGGAACACCATGATGATGGCTGAAGTGGATCGCGCCAGCACAGCTGTCCTCTCCAGTGATTTCTGCTCTTTTGACCCATGGAGCAAAGTTGCAAAAATATGAGTAGCGGAAGTAATCATTACGGAGTTGGGAAATGACACAACAGGGAGGGACTTGGCTGTAATATTAGAGAGGTTCACCGAAAATGGGAAAGAGAAAAAAGTGACTGCAAAATAGATGCAATTCCTATGATCTATACAAGCCAGAGTGCATAGCACCAATGTTTTTAGAAAGGTAGATATGCAAGATAGGAGGTTAACCATGTCAAGAGAAGCTTGCTGGGGATTACTTTATTTCCTATTTGCTTGAATTTGGCAGTAGCAACTTCTCTTGGGGACTTCCAAGGTCCATGGACGTAATCCAAACTATAAACGGGTGAAGCTGTTCTATGATTTAGCAACAGCAAAAGGATTATGGAATGTACTCTGGTATCTTGGGAGTAACTTAATGAGACACATATTCTGGAAGAAAGATTAAATAATTCCTGTAACTTCTCAATACAGTGGAGTTTTCAGACTTAATTCTGGATATGGATCCGAAAGAGATTCCATTGACAGGAGGAAGATTCACTTGGTCTGATTGGAGAAAACATAGGGAAGTTTTACAAGCTCGAACAATTTTAATCTCAGTTAATTGGGAAGAGAAATATGCAAATACAAGGGAGTCTTTACTACTGAGACTTCTGTATGATCACTTACCAATAATGCTGGATTTGGATAGATAATCAAGACACCTATAAGATTTGAGAACATGCATTTTGAAAGGAAGGGTTTGAAGACCAAGTAAAGAACTGGTTGGATTCAAAGTCCAAGAAGTTGACGAATAGGATTTATCATGAAATGCTAAAAGGAAAACTAAGAAGATTGGCATCAAGAAAGGACACACTAGGGAAACATGGTGGATCAAGGAAGCAGACAAAAACACTAGATTTTGTATAGACTGGAAAATAAACATCGCCGCTACTACAGTATCTTCAAATTGTTCATTACTGGCAGAATAATTGACAACACAAATGAGAATTAGAATGAAATCTTTTACTTCCAACAGTGGAAGAAATTCATCTTGCAAGTTTAGTAGAAGAAGAGAAAACTTAAGTAGAGAGTTAAGCAGTCATAGAAGAAGAAAATTCACGAGCAGGATATATGCTACCAGGTTGGATAGATGCACAATGGAATTTATATTAAAAATGTTGGGTGATAGCCGATAGGTAAGAGAGATGTCCTGACAACCTTTTATTTTCAGGATGGACTAGACGCATCTTCAAGAAACGAGATGCGCTTGATTGAGCTACTAATTTCCACTCATTGTAGCTCAATTATAAGTATCTATAACTATTAGATTAATGTTGTCATAAAAAAAATAACTATTACATTAATGCCAAAGTTGTTGCCTTTGAGGTTAGAAGTAGTCAAAGAATCGGATGCACAGAACATACTTTTTCGAGAAAACCAGCAGATCACACAAAGTTAGGAAATGATTGTCTGGATGTGGATTGAAAGAGGAAACCTACACTAGCTTGTAAGCTGGATATTTGAAAAACATATAACCATGTGAGCCGGGAAAGGAGGATGAAACAATGAATCATCTCTTATTTGCATAGTGAGATGGTAAAACTGTATAGATATCTGGACTATATTTTTCTCTCTGTGACTGATACGGCAATGCCTAAAGCCGTTATAAAGTGCTTAACCACCTTGAGGTGCTTTGCAGAATTTTAAAAGAAGTGTCAACTTAAGAACCTACCAGCTTACAAGATTCATCATCATGTAGGCAAGAAATATGAACCAAAATTAGACAATTTCAGAATAAAGATTCATAAAGCTTTTGCAGCACCAATTTGATGCTTCTAATGTAGTTGTGACTGAACTATAGTACTTATAGAAACAAATCTGGCACAGGTCCAAATGTGCAACTATTAATAACATTACTAACAAAAAAGTCCTCACTGTCTTTTTACAACAGCAGCAGCAAACTCATTGTTGTAACTAATGTTAGGGAGGCTGTTCCGATAGACCCTCAGCTGAATGAACAGAACGAACAGTGAAAAAGAAAAGGTAATAGCAACAAGCAGAAACAACAACAAGATGATAAGATATCGAGCCTAAGAAAATAGCTAGCACCTAACAACATTGTTGTACACAAGGACATGATACATAGCCATTATCATTGCTACACAGAGACATACAATATACCTACTTGTATAAAAATCACATATGTCAAAGCTCAAGCATCATCCAAAATTCCAAATTACCTTCTCTGTATGAAATATTCATATTTATATCCATCAGTAACTTCAAAATTTAGTACTTATGTAGCACCCCCCCCCCCCCCCACTCAATTTACCCAGCAACATTTACAAGACCTTACAAATGTTCAGTTAACAGAAAAGATTCAATTTTTTTGTTTCAAAAAGATCAAGAATCTAGTATAGTACAACCCCACCACCTCCAACATTGAGAATCTAGTATAATCATGAATTCAAGAACACAGATTAAATTTCTTCAACCAAACCTAAATCCCAAGTTCAAGAATCAATTTTTGCCCAACCCCACCCCCCAACAACCAAAACCCACAAAATAAAACAAAAAATTAAAAGGGAAAAGGGGTTTTCCGATGGTGATTTACCTTTGAGCTTCGCCCAGGTTGATGGAGCCTCACTGGAACCTTCTTAAGACTTTGGTTTGTGCTATTATGGTGATTTTATAAATTTTCAATTAAGTCTTAGGAGATTTGTTTAGTTTCATTTTAACCCCCAAAACTATCTTGAAAATTACATATTGGGTCCATATTATCATCTTTTTATAATTATTTCAGGCTTGAATACAAGTAAATAAAGGAAAAGGACTATTGGAGGTTAACTTAATGGTGTAAATATTCGTACAAAATATTAAGAGTTCAATTGTAAAAACATATTTAAACAATTATATTTTTGCGAAGTTCATATTTCAATTTATCTACCTAATTTGCTATATTTTCGTGAGTTTATACATTAACTATCACTCCCTTTGCATTAAAACACACCTCGATGTTCAGTTGATTACACGTGTCTGTTGTCGATTGAAATAATATTTGACCGACTCAACATTGAGGTGTTTTAATACCAAAAAAAGTGATAGTTAAAATAGGTAAAGAGAACAATGGATAGTTAAGATATAAAATTTGTGGAAAAACAATAATTTATATGTGTTTTTTCAGCCTCTTGTTGGGCAAAATTTATCCGTGTATGATGTTTATATCAAATCATACTTTATTAAACCATAAGCATATTAGTTGATCATCTTCTTACATCCAGCATATAATATAATCATAATGAGTGTCCAAAGAAACACGAGTTTTCCACTACTATGAGATTAGAGCTTACAAAGAGAAAAAAAATAATGGGTAACTGAAGTCGAGGTTATTGGAGATGTTATTCCAAAAAGAGAAACCCATAAGTCTCCTAACATGTATTTTCCAACAAATACAATATTAACTTATTAAATTAGGAAAGAATATGGATATATTAACTATAGTTTAGTGATAAAAATATACAAAAAGACATGGTCCATAGAAAAAGATAATATATGATAAAGAATTTATTCGCACTCAATATTTATAAAACATATATAATAGATTAATTAGTATGGTGTACACAGTGTTTCAATTCAAATGATGCATTGTACAAAAATCCAGTAGACTTTTTGTTTCGCTAACTTTGTATCATCTATCGCAAGTTGGAGTACATTAGTTGTGTGTTCGATATGAACTAGAAAAATAAGTTAATTTTTTACTTGTGTTCAATATATAAGCAAAAAATATTATTCTAAAAGTATTTGTATATAATCTAAATAAATATTATGAAAGTAGCACTGAAGTGGGGTGGTGGAGATGGAACTATGGGTGACGGTGAAGTTGAGGTGTGCTGAGAGTGGGAAGGACACAATCAATGTGTAACGTAGAAGTAAACTCACTTTCCCTACTTTCAATTAAAAAAAAATCATTTTCCTTGATTTTGTAAGAAACTTAATTTTCCTAGAGAAAATATTATTCAAAATTTTTGATCTACGGAACATGAGAAAACCGAACACACCATAGAATTCAGAGCAGCTAAGTAAGGCCGGTCATCATGGCACACTTGCTAGTCAATGGGAGGGGTAAGAAGTTTGTGTTCCGGTGTACTCTTATCACTAACCCCGAGAGAGGCTATACTCTAAGAGCCAACCGACTCAGAAGCAAGGATCAAGAAATATCAATGTATCAGGGGCTGAACGTACCTTCCACCCCACGTCCTTGCGCGGGTGTTCTCAGTCTAACCACATGAATCAATACTACCAAAAGAAACCAAAGCACTTTTAAAGTCACAATTCTATTTACAAGCAACTGGACCAGCAAACGTTGAGGTCAATACGAAGCTAAAACCATGTTGATGGGTTCAGAAACCAATTTAACAGAAAGAGCGAACAGTCTAAAGCACAACTTGCTTATCTATGGACATTAAGTTAGAAGACTTGAAATAAACTATACCCCCTAAACCTGATAAGATTACATAGACGGGTTAACTCTGCAAGATGGTAATCTGAATAGTCATTCAATCACTGCAAAGATCGTCAAAACTCACGTCTTCTGATATAGTATCCAATTCGTTAATGGCTGCCAGATTGGGACGGATATTAGTATTGGTATATACTAAGCTAAAGAACTCAATATCAGATGCCACACAACTAACCTTGATTTTCTTGTTCTCCCCTATCCTGAGGATCCAAAAAGTCGTTGGTATCTGTTGCAAGAAAGGCTGATCCAGAGTAGCCCTCTAGAATCTCTGTATAGAACAGAAAGTAAAAACATATAACAATGTGAAATTGATGATGATATTACTCCAGAAGAGAAGGGAGCACAAACCAGAAGTGTTGGGAAAATCAGCTGTTAAGTCCGAGAAACTGAAGTTTCGAGGAATCTTTCCCAAGAAACCAAAGGAAGAAGTATCAACACCCCAGGGATCCTCAATCACTGGTTGTACACTTGGCTCAACATATGAATTTCCAACTCCAGGACGAGCCTGCTGGAGAATGCCCTCACCACCATAATTGCCTGAATAACCAGCTGAGTTGATCATCCCCCCATTTGGTCCTTGCATCAGTCCCAGGTTTGCATGCTGAGGCAATAGCATGTTTGGTGATAAATCAATGCTTCTTGCATGAGCAGAAACATCCATAGCAGCTTGCGCATATGATTGGACTGACGAAGCATCATTTGTGTAAACATGAGGTAAATTGCCATTAACAGTCGGGTGCATGTTGGCAAGCTTCACATTGGGCTCAGCATGCTCTGTTGCTTGAGAGGTTGAGTTCTGTGCTACTATCAATATGTCATAGTACATAATCACTTGCTTTTCCTTATCAGTATTTAATAGGATGAAATCGTACAAAACTTAAAGCAATATAACAGGTATACAAATGCATAAGATGTTTTTGTTTTCAGGGTTGCAATGTACACACCTTCACTCTGAATCTAAACGAAATAAAAAAGGGAAACTAAAATAATAACATACATACCATGGTTACACTTCTGACATGCATCTAGATACTAAAGGAAAATTTTGAAACTACGATGTTGATGATTTGGATGAAGCCTAAACTTCATTTGTTTCCTCCATTTCTGTCAAACTTTTACTCAATTTTACTTATCAAAATCAAGAAAAGAATTTTATCATATTCACCAACTTCAACAAGTATGAATGATCTCAAGTTGAAAACACAATCACAGTGCCGAAAGACAGATCCTCTGGGACACTTTTCCTGAAAAAATCCTTCCCATAACTATCCCTAATATTCACATTTTGATCTGCCACTTTAAACCCTCAAACCTTTCTTTGACTATCCAACCTAAAATCCTATTCGATTGTATGAAAATACAAAGCAAGGAAGCTGAAAATTGGAAAAGAGTGGGAAACTATAGCAAATTTTATGATGGAAAAGAAAAACACAGGCATAATAATTATTTCCAAGAAGATCAATAGGGAATCTATGAATTCATATCTTACCTGGTTGAATCTGAGATCCATTAGACACAGGAACGGATTCAGTTGCATACATACGCATTGACTCAGCCTGTCTCTCAAGCAACTCATTGAATCTCGTAATTTGATCTTTTACTATCAACCTCGTATAATAAGCCCTGAAAAACTCATGGTTTTCTTCTTCAAGCCTTTGCCACACTGGAAAAGAGATCAAGAAGTCAAATTAACTCCCCGTAGACACATGAAGCACATAGATCACAACCATCAACTACTCGAGATAAGACAGGCCAAACACATTTTAAAACAAATACTAATAATAATTTCATACATTTTTCAACTCCATCAGAATAAGCTTAAATATTTTATTTCAGATTGACAACTAATACTACTCTGAATAGAAGTAGGGGGAGGAATGCCTTCCATAATCCCTCTGCAAATAATTTTCTTCCTACTATTCATCATAATAGAGTTAATTCCTTAAATGGTCATCCGAGTAATCAAACTAACCCAACAAAGTCGCTTTTGTTTTTTCTTATCACAAGCAAGTCCTTCAACTATTACTTTATCTCTTATGAAATTATCCTAGCCTTTTAAGTTTCTATTATACTCACCTATTTTGCTTAGTTGGAATCTTAAATCCCATTTTAATGACAAACCCCGTAACGTGAACCCACCCAAGACCCAAAATCTGACCCAACAAAAAATTCTATCGTATGGAATTCCAGTATTCCACGAACATCAGAAGATCATTACAATACCTGTCCATTAATCATAAAACTCAATCTGCTACATTTGTGTGGATAATCATTTGGCTACTGATTGTCTGACATGCCTGAAGTATAAAATGACAGAAAGGAGGCTAGTTTTCTTTTTTGTGTTTATTTTTATTTGTTTGGCGCCAACATCAACTGATATAGAAGGCACAAGTCATTTGTTAGGCTGTCCATTAAATTAATCAGTATATGGTTCATATATTACTAATTGTTCTTTATTGTATAATATAATTATTTGGTGATAGTATTTAAGAAGGTTACAAGACGAGGTTGGATTTTTAGTGAACTTCTTCTTTAATTGAAAGAATAAGGAGTCTTAGACCTTATTTGTTTTTAATACGAATAAGACATCAGAATATATAAATATACACATGATTATTAAGATACTGTATCTTTATGTAAACACGGTATAATTAAGACTATTAATGTTCTTGTTGGTCAGATTTTGGGTCTTAGGTAGGTTCAATTAATGGGGTTTGTCATTAAAATGAAATTCATGATGCCAACAAAGCAAATTAGGTGAGTTAAGTAGTTCAAAAGGCTAGGGTGATTTTATAAGAATAAAGTAATAGTTGAAAGATTTTTATCATAAAAAACAAAAGTGATTTTGTTAGGTTATTTCCATTACTTGGATGACCGACCATATAAGGAATTAACTCCATCATAATAATTCTCATAACAGATCGTTTTTCTATTTTATTTCCTCAGATTCATTGTCTTCCAAATTAAGTAAATTTTAAGAAATGAGAGTACAGATAAACTCTGAAAAAGTCAAAAGCATACTATTAACAAAATATAAGGAACAAAATAGAAAAAGAGAGGACCCACCAAATTCAGTGAAACTAGGCTGAATCTTTGCCTGATGTAAGAGGGTATCAACAGTTTCCTTCTGGTTCATGTAAAGCTGTAAACATCTTTCTATGAGATTTTGCACCTGAAATCAAAGAAGCTCATTGTTAGGAGAGAAAGCACCATAACTCTATGATCCTATAAGATGCCCACATCCCAATGAGAAACATCTCGGGAGGGTGAAATGTACGCAGACCTTACCCCAGACTCCTGCCTTGTATGAGGTAGAAAACATGTTTCCGACATATAAACAAAAAAATAGAACAAACTACAAAATTCAGTTTTTTCTCTCTTTTCAAACATGTAACACAACAACTACTCAATCCAAACCCCAACCAAGTAGGATTCATCTATACGAATCATTCACTATGCATGTAGCAAAATTTAAACCATGCACATGCCGAGGTTAAGATCACTCCCTCTGACCCAATTTATGTGGCACTTTTCGCTTTTCTAGATTTAAATTATGTTAATTTTGACCAACATTTTTAAAGGGTTAGGCAACAATTCTTGCGGGAGTGAAGTATCTTTTGCCTTGAAGTAACTGAAAGAGTTATAAGTAGCAAGAATTATATCACAGATTATGAAATTATCCACGCAATTCAATCAAATACTTTCTTTTTTTTATGACAAAAAAAAAAAAAAAACTTGCTGTATATGCTCAAAGAAAATTGTGCATGCTCTATCTCTTTCCATTTGATTCAGGGCTTATTAAATGATTCATACCGAGAAACAAGAAAACGAATGTTATGATTGTAGCACAATGCTTACCAGTTGTATATCTTCACGCGTGATTTTCCTAACCTGCTCACCAGACATTTTTTCAATCTTCCAATGTTAAAAAGCTCAGCAGAAACTTGATGCAATTTCTGTTGACAAGGCCAGGTAAAGAAAAAATTCAACTCTTGCTACCAAAAATAAATAACAATTGATATCACCTGATATGTTAAGGTAACTTCTAGATAATTAGGGTGTAATTAGCAAAGCACCGCAAAAAATAAATAGTAAACAATAAGCTAGTACTACACATATAAAAGACCCAACAATATGGCATCAAGCAAAACCACAGCAAACTGCAGGTTGTACAGTTAAGGAGAAATGTCTAAATGCAAGTAACCCTATGTGTTAAGAATATTGTGAAAATATCGTAAGCTCAATTAGGGAGATTCATTATCAGTTAGGATCAATTAAGAAGATTATTTGCTTGCAATTATGTACTCTTTGAATTCCTTCTATTTTAGGATGTTGTACATCACTGTTTAAACTCCAATTAGCTTGACGTAACAATGAAGCTGAAATATTGCCCGGACGTCTTTTCTCCCCTTTTCTGCATGGTACTAGAGATATGGTATTGAGTACCATATCTGAAACTTCAATTTTTTCTATGTTCGACAAAAGAGAGACAGAAGCGACAGAAAAGGAGAAGTAACAGAAAAATCAATTTGTGGAAGAATACTTTTCCTCCACAATCTCCTCTCCTACAATTAGTGCTGCGATATTGCATGGTAGATGTAATCATGTTTCGCCGGCATTTCCAGCACATTTGACGTTCACCATTAAAGGATATGACGACCATCTGATCAACAAATATGAGATATTACAACCTCCAATCAAAAAACATTGATCAAAGCAGATGCAAAACTGTGCAATTTGCTATGACATTCTCTTGATCCCAAGCTACTTAATCTATTCCTTTTCTGCAAGACCAGTTGTAGAATATAAACTACGTCTAAGGCATTGTGTACGAGTTTGTTTTCCGATGAGGAGCATAGCATATGAATTCACCATAGTAAAAAATTATGTGGTAGCGTATGGAGTATGGACCTTTCTTTACTTCTTGTTGAGGAGTTCTACAGAAACCCATGGGAGAACTACGGAAAATTTACAGGGTGAGAAAGATGGATATTAGGGAAAAAGATGCATGGAAAACCACCATGTTTATATTGGATGAATTGCAGAGAAAGGAATATATATATATATATGTGTGTGTGTGTGTGTGTGTGTGTGTGTGTGAAGGCATTGAAAAAACAATGTGGAGAGGCAAGAGCATTATGTTCTTCTGGTGAAAAGAGAAGATCCTTCTGTGCATATGTAGTTAGATATACCTTTTTTAAACTCCAACCTAATCCACTTACGTCAGCTGTAAAGCTTTTAAATGCCATCCTGTCGTAAACGTTAACATCCAAATGACTTTTGACTTATTAAAGCAAAGGATAAAAACTTGGTCATAATTGACATGTAACACTTGTTTTAGAATAATTGGCATGTAAAATCACTTCTCCAATGTCAAAACTTAAACCATAAGTTAGTTAGGGAAAAGTTAGAATGTTTTTTAAAAATTTGGGTATAGGGGTCGGTGGACATGAAGAGAATCTTTAAACGTGTTTTGGGATAGGCAAGGGCTTTTCACACTTAAAACACAGTTTTATTAATTGCCTACTTATTTTTTTTGAAAAAAAATCCAACTCACAAATTACTATCATGTAACCAACTGACTAATAAATAGTAACAGAGAGAGAGGACTCGTATAGTCTCCAATATGAAGAAAAATACGAGGAAAAAAGGTATGGGTGCAAGGGAAAAATAACGCTGGGACTGAAGCCTATCATTCTAAGTCTACGTAGTACATACATGTTTTTGTCAGTGTCAACAGATGCATGATAGGCGCAGTTCGTATAATATGTTAAAATTAAAATAAAATTTTGCTTCACTTTCCCTGTAAGAGGCACGGACGGAAATGTTTATAGAGATAACTTTACGTCATCCCTTCAGGGACAATGCATAAAAGAAGTTTACTTCCAAGAAAATGGATAATAAAGAACAAAAACTATTTTTTTCTGTTTTTTTTTTTTGATGACAAGGGAAACCCGCAACCGATACCCTTTGGGTGCGCACAGGGTAAAACCCCCGCTCCTATGCAATAGCTCACAAATTTTTGATTGATCAAAAACTTAATCTTCCATACCCTAACAAGCAGTGGTCAAGGTATAAAAGGAAATTATAGCTTAAAAGAACCCAAATATAGCTTCATTTAGGAATGTTATCTATTTGCTTTTTGAACAGGTGTAGAAATTGTATTTATTTGAAGGCATGACCTCATTGCGACAATTTGAACAATTCAATTAGAAGGTGCTATAGATTACCAGTACAAGATAGCTTCCATATATCTCTAGTAGACGTGGTATCTTTCCGAATAGTAGCTCACCTTAGAGAGGAAGCTTCAAGAGATCAATAATGCACAGAACATACCCAAGAGGCGAAGCTTCAAGTATCTTGGGTCCATAATCAAAGGAGACAAGGAGATTTATAATGATGTTGAACATTGTATTGGAGCGGGGTGGGTGAAATGGAAGCTTGCATCTGGGGTACTTTGTGAGAAGAATGTGTTGCTCATTATTGTATGGGGCAAAGTGTTGGCCAATTAAGAATGCCCACGTTCAAAAAATAAATGTAGCGGAGATAAGGATGCTTAAATGGATGTGTGGGAATACACATGAGAGACATTATTAAGAACGAAGTTATATGAGGTAAGGTGGGAGTGGCCTTAGAGGCGAGCAAAATGAGGGAAGCAAGACTAAGATAGTGTGCGCATGTGAAGAGGATGTGCGTAGATGTGCCAGGAGATGCAAGAGGTTGGATGTAGCATAAATTAGGAGAGGTAGACGAAAGCCGAAAAATAACTGTGACACAAATTCAACTTCTGAGAACATGAACTTAGATGGGAAGGTGTGGAGATGAAGAATTAGAGTAGAAGGTTAGTAGGTACCTGAATATTGTCGCACTTTATATGGGAGAGATAAGGGCTAGCCTATGGGATTAGGCTAATATGTTGTTGTTGTTGTATTAGTTCAGCTTAAAGGAAATATAACATCATCTACACTGCTATCACCTTGTTAATGACAAGTATTCTCTCATCGAATCACAAGGTACTTATAACATAAAAGACACACTTAATCATGCAATTCTAAGTGAAGGCAAAAATACTACTCCGTCTGTCCTATTTTTTACGACTCACATTCCTTTTTAGTCAGTTCCAAAAAGAATAACACATGTCTATATTTAGTAACAATTTAACTTTAAAATTTCCAATTTACCCTTAATAAAATGATTTACAACCACACAAACGTTATCACTTATTTTAGACCACAATTTTCAAAAGACTTTCTTTCTTAAACTTTTGTCAAGTCAAACTAGCTCATATAAAATGGGACGGAGGGAGTATGTGATTTCTTGTCGTAAGTCCAAGCCTCGGTGAACAAAGTTACCGAGACTCTGCTTGCACTAGTGAGAGGTCTCACACGTGCTTCGTGAAATTAGTGGAGATGCACAAGCTCGCCCGGACACAAACACCATGGATATCAAAACAAAAAAATGACACATTTTATCATAGCCACCACAACTCTATGATCCTATAAAATGCCCACATCCCAATGAGATACATCTTAGAGAGTAGAAATGTACGCAGACCTTACCCCAAACTCGTACCTTGTGTGAGGTAGAGAACATGTTTCCGACATATAAACCAAAAAAAAAGAGAACAAACAACAAAATTCAATTTTTTCTTACCATTTCCAAACATGTAACTCAACAACTACTCAATCCAAATCCCAACCAAGCCGAATTCATCTCTACAAAATTACTAATCATTCACTATGCATGTAGCTAAATTTAAACTCATATCACTCCAACATTACAAAAAAATTCAATTTTTCAACCGATTACAACTTCTCTACGTTTACAAATAAGTTCAGTTTAGCATATCAAGGGCAACCATTTTACAAAATTGAGTCTCAACGAAACTTTAACTCTGCTACAAATCATCAACACTTACAATATATCGCCGGGAAAACCTAATCGGAAACTCACCTATCGTTGCCGGTGCCGGTGCCGTCTGATTTCTGTTCACCGCTTCCTCGTTTTTCTCCTTTTTTTCGCAAAGTTCTTCGAATTGATCACCGAAGGACAAACTCATATTACACTTTTTCAGTTTACATATATATATTTGATATTATTGTCTATGAAGTCCCTACACTTTAGTTAAATTATGAATTGACCCCTTATCCAAAATAAAAACAGTTACGACAGTTACCTATCTTTTTCAATAGTGATTTTTATAATTTTAAAGATTTTTCCTTATCAACTCCTTCAACTTTCAAAGTTTTCTATATTTGATACTTAGATTTTTCATATTTATGGTAAATATATAAATAAATTTTTATAGTAAGTTTAGTTTGTATCTAAATAAAAACGTTAATTTTTTCAATGACATATTTTATAATTTAAAGATTTTTTTTTTCTTATCAACTCACCAACTTTCCAAGTTCTTAATATTGGATTTTTTATGTTTATAATAATTAGTATAAAATATATAGTTACATTATTATTTATTTATAGTAACAAAAATATAAATAAATTTGTACAATAAGCTAGATTAGTTTGTAACTTAATAAAACGTTTTGTTTTTTTCAATAATGATTTTATAATTTTAAGATTTATTTACTACCAACTCCCACAACTTTTCAAGTTTATTATATTTGATACTCAATTTTTTCATATTTATAATAATAGTTGCGTAAAAATATTTACATAATCAGATTATTGATATGTGGTAACATAATAATATTAATAAATTTCTATAATGAGTTTAGTTTATAAGTTGATTGATAAATATGTCTAAGTTCAAACTAATAGATAACTATCATGGCATGTTATTATTTTTATCAAGTTATCAATTATAATACTTATTATTAAATACTTCATATATATCACATGCTTCAATAATTAATATGCGATATTAATAATCATACACTTTATTTTTGTTTGTCACTAAACTTTACTCATAATCAAATAATAGAAAGTGATTATCCTAACTAACATATTATTCATGGAAAATACGTTCATGCAAAATATTAAATTATATCAAACATTTAACTATTATGTCCTAGATTATTTTAAATATAAAAGTTTTTTTTTCTTTCACAAAGGTATGAGGAGTGATCTAACATAAACATTCATATAATGTTTTCATGATTATTTAAAAGAAAATTTACACTCGATATTTATATCAAGCAATAAATATTGAGTAGCAACCCTATTATATGATGACTTAATTGAATTTAAAATAATGAAACATTTTCTCCATTGTTTTTCCGAAAAATAAGAATAGTATGACAACCTATAGATTTAATTGGCAATAAATAGCCCATTTAAAAAAAAAAAATCGCAAAAAAAAAGATTTTTAAAAATACGAAATAATTTGAAAGCAAATTGTTTTGAATAATCTTTTGCTAGTTTTAAGGAGAAATGGTTGAAAGTTAGAAGAAAGATGATATAAAATATTTTTATTATTTAAAACATAATAATTAAAAATGTCGATATATTTAGGCTAATATGTGCCAGTTTTTTTATGAAAAAATTGTGCATTAGAGCAATCTATTAATTCAAAATAAATTATATAGATATAGTTTCATTTAATTCTAATTCATAACAAACACATTGTCATTTGCCTCTCTCCCCTGAATCTCGTTCGACACTCTTTGGAATCTCGCTCGCCACTTTCTGGCTCACCTGTCTCACTTTATACAAACACAAATGTATAAATTGTGTTTGTGTTTGTATAAAGCAAGAGAGAACTATATATTCAAATACAAATACATATCTCTTCATCCTATACACTTAGAATTATACAAATACAAATTTCCCCTTGTCCAGTTCTCTTTTGTCTTTCTCTCTTTCTCGCTTTATACAAACACAAATTATACATTGTGTATAATTTGTGTTTGCATAAAGCGAGAGATATTTGATATACAAATGCAAATGTTTTAACTTGATTTAATTGTGTACAAATTCAAAATTTCTGCAGATATACAAACACAATCATTGATACATATACATAGTAGTTACATGTATACAATTATCTAACCGATTTACATATACAGTTGCTACTATTTTATACAAATGAGATGTCTGCGAATCAGAGCGCAAATAGCAAAACTGTAGTTATAGAGCGCTAATATGATTTTTATGTTTGTTATTCTTAAAATTTGCTTATTTTTTATTTGTTTATTAATCGCTAATTAATATTGGACTATATGTTGCCAATTGTACGTAACGGTTGTCTATCTGTTTCAATTCCTCAAATTTTTTTGAAAGTTTTCCAAAATTTTGTATCTCAAGATGCAAATAATGGACTTATTTGAGCCCATTGTGACATGAAAAGTATAAAGCCCAAAAGATTATGACATTAGCCAGAGTTATTCAGGGCCCATAACAAACAATAAGGCCCACTAAACAAAGGTTGATTGAAGATGCTACTAATAGCTTGTTTGATCAAATTTTTTAAATTTGATTTTAATACAAAAAGATTACCACTCAGGCGCAGGGGGGGAGCTATAGCCACCTTAGGGTGTTCAACTGGACACTTTTCGTCAGAAACTTATGTTGTATATATATGTCAAAGTCTACATTTAAAAGATATATATTTAAAGTTGGACACTCTTGACAAAAGTTTTCCCTTTGGTATAGTAGTATTGAGTGTCCATTTGAATGAAGGAGTTTCGAATTCGAACCCTAATAGCACAATTTTGTTTTGTTAATTTTTGACTCCGCTATTATTCATAAGATTATGATATCATCTTCTTACTCAATAAACAACTCATTTTATGATTTAACCACACTTTCAAAATGTCACCTCATTTATATAAATAAAAAAGATAAATCTTTTTCAATTCTATTTGACTCTAGCATCAAATCATCTTTTGAAGAAAAAAGGCAAAAGAGATTATTATTTTCAACCATCCAAAGCAAAACCTATCCAAAATCTTTCTTCTTTAAAGAAATGAGGATTTTGAGATAGGTAAACACTTTCTTAGACAAAATAAACAAGATTAGACATGAAACTTTAATAGTCAATGTTGCAACTTGCAAGCAATTGATATATGAAAGTTTTTTATATTCTTTAATGTATGAATACTTTAAGGTTAAATATTCAGCAATTACACGTAGAAAAGATCATTCATAAGTAATCGAAGTGTGATTATCTTTCCATGACAAGTGTTTTCTAATTTCGATGAGTAGCCGATTTTATAATTAAAGCGACATGAGCACTTTTCAGACATCACCTTTTTTCTTAATTAAGAATGAAAAGTATTTTCAATTTCATTTGACTATATAGCATTAGATAATCCATTAGAAGAAAAAGGCAAAAAAGAGGCATTATTTCAACCATACAAAGAAAAGCAAAAAAACTTATTCAACAAATCAATTGCTATCTTGAAAAGTTACCCAAAATCTTTCCTATATAAAGAAGAAGATTTTGGGGAAGCTAATCACTTTAGAAAACTTTAATAGTCAATGTTCTATTAGTCAAAGTTAGTACTAATTCTTGTAAGAAATTAATATCACAAAGTTCTTTTTCATATTCCTCCTGTAAATACACTTGAAAAAAGACCCTAGCACCCTTCCCCACCCTACCCCACACAAAAAGAAACATATAAAATACCCTTTTCTTTTGCTTCGTAAGATCTTTTAACTAATATGAGAATCTTATGACCTTCCTTAGTTACTTGGAAGTGGAACTACCACCCCTTTTCAAATTGATATGGCAAAAAAATATTTCCTTTTTTTCGAAGCACGTATAAGCCTTGGTGGCAATCGAGTTTTCTAGTGGTAACCGTGGTGGTTGGTGGTGATGGAAAATATGATATGGCAATCAAAAAGCTAAAAAAGACGTGGCAGTGATGTGTCAATGATATGGTTGCCACGTGTTGCTTACATGGAGCGCATATAATATATTCTCCACCATGGAACTAGTCAAAGGGCAACAAGGGGGGCATAATTTCCATTCTAACACGTTAAGGAGGTAATAGAACCCTAGTTAAAGATCGTAAGGCGCAAAAGGTAAAAAAAAAATCATAAAATTGAGGGGAAAAGATGTTATATACTAACTGTCTATTTACAAAAACAAAAAGACAAGTCATGTAATCCCTCCTTATATTTGCCTAAACAAAAACTAGCTGAAATTTTTGTCCATGTGAAATGTGTATAATAGACCTTCTACATGTCAACTTAATATTTGTATTATCCAAGTTATGTAACTAACAAGAAAACATTATATAACAAAAACCCAAAAAAAAAAAAAAGAATTAACCTAAAAATGTTACTTTAGCAAATTTGTGGAGGATAAAAAAAAGTGAAAATTATAATATATGCATATCATTCATTAGATTAGATAGCAGTAAGGCTACTCAATCTTTGTCTTGTTCTGTCTGGTGATAGATTTTCTTCTATGGCCTTTCTCTTGTTGTTGTTGTTACTATTGCCTTGTGATTTCTGTTGTTGTACTATGTTGTCTGATTCCTGATTTACTTCTGATGGAACAACATATGTTATTTCTACTGATTCTTGATTGTCTTGTGTCACAATTATCTCAGGTTGTTGTTGTTGTTTGGGGCTTTTACATTTGGTTTTCATCATATGAGGTTTAAGTTTATTAACATCTGATAATCTTACTGGCTTCAAGAAAAAATCTTCTGCCCCTTCTTCTAAGCATCTGTAAATCAATCAATACGCGATTGAATTAGTCTTGGAACAACAATAAAGTTATCGACCTATAGGTCACATGTTCGAGTCGTGTACACACACAAAAAGAGATGAATTTGATTGTTCTGTTCTTACCTACTGATTCTTGAAGGAACATTTTCAGATGACATAATGACTACTGGTATGTTCCTCAGAGATGCAGATTCCTGTTCAAAAGAACAAAGAAAAACTGTAAATTAACCAAAATTGGTCCCAAGAATCAAACACTAGATCTAGATACAAAGAGCAACATAAATGGGCAAGGGTGTAAGAGCTATTCTACACCTTGCCCTTTCTGCAAGAAGTTGTTTCCACAGCTCGAACCTGTGACTTCCTAGTCACATGAAGGCAACTTTCCTAGTTACGCTAAGACTCACCTTCTAAATACAAAGAGAAACATAAAAGGGCAAGAACATAGGATCTATTGTACACCTTCCCAAGGTTGTTTCCACAGCTCGAGCCCGTGACTTCCTAGAGGCAACTTACCTAGTTACGCTAAGGCACACCTTCTAAATACAAAGTTAAAAATAGGATCCCAAACAGTGCAACTAAGAAAATCCCCTTAGACACAAAAAGATCAAATTTTTACAATGCCAAAACTAAGTTTGTTGGGTAAAACTGAATAAAAAACACTTGGGTGTAAAAAAGATTAGATTTTTATAATACCACAAACAACATAAATGATTAAAATTATGTTTTAATAAACTAATTATCAACAAAAAAAAAATACCTTAATTTTCTTGAGCAAATCATAGCCAGTCATCCCAGGCATACAGTAATCAGTGATAATAAGATTGATTTCAGCTTCCTACAAATCCAAGAAACAGAAAAAAGTTCAATTTTTTCTGCTAAAATTCATACAAAAAAACTCCATCAAATGAGATTAATTAAAATTACCTGATGGTTATCAAGAGAAACACAATTTGTTTGATTCTTGTCATGTTCTTGTAATCCAAGAAATTCTAAAGCTTTACTTCCTGAATCTACTGTTGTAACTGCACCAACAAACACACACAAAAATATCAACACCAACCCGAGTCAATTTCTCATATGGTCACTCAACTATCAATTATTACGAGTTTGACAGAACTCGATAATTTTGGCTCAAATCCATATAACAAGTACTATCAAATTACCAAAACACCACTACTTAAAATCCTAGCTCTTTGATTTCTTATATGGTCATTCAACTAACATTTATTACGAGCCTGACAGAACTCGGTAATTTTGGTTCAAATCCACATAACAAGTACAATCTAAATTACCAAAAACCCAATAAGTACTCTTTTCTAAAATTCCGAACTCATAAACTCAAAATTCTAACTCGTATCAAAATCAAGAAAGTACCTTGACAAGCAGAGGTTTTCAACAACCTCTCAATGAATTTCCTGTCAAAAGCACTGTCATCAACAGCTAAAACATGAAACTGAGACTCAACAGCTGCCATTCCCATTGTTACAATTTTTTCACAAAAAAAAACAGATCTTTAAAAGAAGAAAAAAAAAAGAAAAAGTTGGTTTTTTTTTCTTTGATGGGATTCTTGAAAAAGAAAAGAAGATGAGTTTGTTGGAGAAAAAAGAGGAAAGTTTTTGCCTTTGTATAGAAGTAAAATAGCAAACAAAATCTCCACAACTCACAAAGCAAGATCTGACCAAATCTCTCCAAATTTCCAAGATGATTTTTTTTTTTAATTACAAGGCAAGCAATGGGATTTTATTTTTTATTTTAAAAAAAAGGTGATTTTTTATAATTTTTTTAAAATTTGAAAATATGGGTTTTGATACTTATAATGTATTGATTGATGGGAGAAATGATTCTTGAAGATTTGAGTTTTGTTTGTATAAATATTGTAAGGGAAAAAAGTATGGTATAAATATTGAAAGGAAAAAAAAGTTTTAGAGGAAAAAGGGAAAGTGGGGGTCAGGGTATTTTGGAAGGTGGAGGGGTAGGGGGGGTGAGGTGGGGGAAAAGTGGGACCCACCAAATCCACCCAAAAGATACAGGTGATGTCAGCAGTGATACCTTTTTCCTGGTGTGAAAATCTTGTGTGATTACCATATCTTGAGCAGGTGCAAGGTGGTACAAAAGTGTAATATTTTTTTTAAAAAAATTACTTTTATTGAAACAATTTTATTAAATGTTAGAAACAATAAATTATAAACTTTACTTATATGCAATGATAATATATTTGATAAGATGGAATGAAAGTCATATTGGGACAGAAGATTAGTAGATAGTGGAGGGTTGTTTTACTTCTTGACGTGTTTAGGTTTGGTTGTGTCTATCGGTTTTAGTATTAGCTTTATTTTTGTAATCTCTTGCTTTTGCTTTCAATCGTCATTTGTTTTTCATACTTACTTTAATTTATTGTATTCGAGTGATCAAGAGTCCTTCTGAAACCTCTACGACGTAATGATAAGGTCTGCATATATTTTATGTCTCTTCCTCTGTTCCTCATATCTCATTTATAAAATTACATTGAATATATTGTTATTATTATTGCAATGATAATATAATATATAACATAAATGAATCCATAATTTCTAAAAAAGAAAACAGGGAAAATGGTCTGAAAAATACTCCAATTTTGGTCGAATTGTTGTTACGATATCAAAATTTATGGAGGACCTTTTACCCCCCAAACTATTTAATAGTGTATTTTTTACCCCTGAACTATTTAATAGTGTATTTTAAAGGTATATATGTGCCCACGTGAACACATTACTATTTATAATTATGCATTATTTTTTATGTCCACGTGGGCACATATATACCTTTAAAATACACAATTAAATAGTGCAGGGGGTAAAAGGTTTTTTCCAAAGTTTGGTATCGTAATAACAATTTCGGTCAAAATTCAGATATATTTCAAACTCTTTTCCCTTTTATTATGTAAGAATGGATCCATGTTCCTCACCATTCAACCAATGTACCATTCAACCTTTGGCTTACGAAAGCAGCAGATAATATTATATCAATTTAAAAAAATATGTATATACAATTCCTAATTTTGCAAAAAAATCTGAAACTCACGTGAACCATGATATACCCTACGAATCCACCCTTTGACAATATATCTACTAAGGTTATACGATTATAATAAAAATGTAAAATTTATTTATGATTATCGACGATAAATTTAAATTGAAGTGCAACCTATAAGTCAAATATTTGTAGATATTTGATAAAATAAAAATTCATGTACAACATCTTGCTAGAAATAAATGAATTCGTGTGAATTTATAGAGCACTAATTTATAAGCTAAGTTCGCCCCTAATTATTGTTTATTTAGCATTAAGACTACTATTTAATAATCTCATAAAGGTGAATCCTACTTGATATGATCCACTTACATTGTTCACTATTTAAAGCATCATAGGTTCGTTGATATAGTACCACTAATAATGCAATTTAATTAAGGGGAGATTAAATAACATGTGCAATCACACAAATTTGTTGGTTTGAATAAAGATATTTGGTGACTTACATTAACTCCAATTTATTGGCCTATAAATTTGGGAGATCCATTAGCTAAGAATTGAGATAATATAGGCTAGGTGACCTATTCTAGTGGACACAAAAAAATAACTGTCACAAAATTAGATATTGAGATAATATAAGCTAGGTGACCTATTCTAGTGGACACAAAAAAATAATTGTCACAAAATTAGATGGTTTTACAATTTTATGATCACCTTTAAATTAGTTAGTGAGATTTTGAAAGATTTGTGAAATTTTAGAGCGACTAATTTGTTGTTTTTTTTTTGATGACAAGGGAAACCCGCAGCCGCTATCCTTTGGGTGCGCACAGGGTAAAACCCCCGCTCCTATGCAATAGCTCGCAAACCACATAGGAGAGGTAACCCGCACTAGGCAAGCCCGGTGCGACGAGCTCGACCCAGAAGGCAAACCCCTTGCTTTCGCTGGCAAGGGGTTTCGAACTTGAGACCTCCAACATGGAAGTCCCAAGCCCAAACCACTGGGCCACCCCGAAGGATACTAATTTGTCTAGCCTATCTTCTTATCTTATGTTGATTATTCGTGCTCGGTTCAATAATCAATCCCAAATTCATAATTTTGTTGAGGAAAGTCTGATTGCTCTTCCAATAGCTTAGAAGAAATTCACACACTTCTTTGACCTTCAAGGCTTATTGAAGTCCTTTTTCTGTGTATATTCAGGAATACGATTATCAAAAGTCGATTTCAGAACAATGTTAAATTTGAAATCTTAATTTATGAGTCGACTAACGTAAAGCCTTAATAAACTATTTTGAAGCTTTTTTTTCTATATGATGTATGATATTATGACTAGATATGAAACACAATAACACAAGAAATTACTATTTGCATTGTTATAAAATTGAAATTGCAAACCCCGATGTATAATTCAAGATTCTCACCACATGTTTTTCCTAAAATTATTCCACAATCCGTACAAAATATGTGGTGTTGATTCAGAGTACTTATTAAAATTATTATATTCAAATGGATTTCAAACTATTACCTAGATATTATCAATTTGTATGTGAAAAGTAATATATTAAATAGTCATTATGAAATTGTAATGAAAGTGGAAGATAAATGCTGTATTTTTTGTTGTTATGAGATGTATCCCCATGGATATCATGGAACTTTACAACAATTTGATTGATAATAAATAAGTATTGAATACGAATGATTTTTTATCGATATATAAAAATGGAGCTAGTTAAGAACTTGTATATATAGCTGGTTCATGTTTTTATAAAAGAATTATAAAATATAAAAGAATTATATATATATAAAAAAAATTGAAGTTTTCGAACTCCAACATATATGCACGGTTCATGTTTACTATAAATTATTTAAAGAGTATTGTTTTTTTTACCTTGATATGAAGTATAATTTTTCTCATGTTTTCAACATATTCATCAATAGGGCATTTCCACCAAAATAAAGTATGACTAAAGAATGCTGAATTTTATCATTTTGCAAGTGAATAAACCAAATTATAATTTCACATAAAAAAAGTTGAAGAAAAAAAATATCAACTAAGTAGTAAATAAGGTCTAAACTATTGGATTTAGTTCGTTTGAAAAGCCACAAAGTAATGGCTAGCAATAAGGTCTAAACTATATTTATGCATCATATCAACAACTATGTATTATTATTATTATTATTATTAGATTTTCAACAAACAAGAAAATAAAACCAAAATATTTTTTTTAAAAAAAAAAAACCCTACAGGGCTCATTGGCGCTCATTGGAATCAAGCCTTGTAAGGCTCATTGAAATTTGAGTCTCGTTTTAAAAAACCTAATTTAAACGATGTTAAAAATTGTTACCCTTTTAGTTTCATAATTAATTGAGTTACCCTTTTGAAATTTTCAAAAAAATTTATTGCCCTTTTAATTTCGGACTCTTCATTTTGCTATCATTTGTTCAACTAGTAGTAATTGGATAGAGAATAGAGACAAGACTTTTTGACCATAGAAAAGAAAAAAAGAGGATTTGGTCATGCAAGAAGATTTAAAATAGAAAAAAGTAATAATATATCATCATATAGGGACCTACATAAGATTCTTCAAAATATGAAGGCCCATAACTGTCAATTTTTACTTTTATAAGTATAAATATTTAGCATGCCATAGCTTATTTATCTTAACTTAGTTGTTAAGTTGCTAATTTAATTTATTATGAGTATTTACTTCTAATTAATTATATTTTAAATGAATTAATAGTATTAAGAAAATTACACTATTGAAACACACTTTAAATACCTTCTGATTTTTTTTGAGTAGAAGGGTAAAGTGAAAAGAAAAAAAGAAAATGTGAGAATAAATGTTATTAGTTATTAGTATTCTATCTGACCTAATTAGTTTTAAAAAATGTTTTTTTTAATTCACAAATAATTTAACTTAGTTTTCATTTTATTTTTAATGAGTGGGTTTCATAGTTTTACAAATGTTATAATACGTTTGAGATTACAAGTTTAAAACTTAATTGCATAAATATTATAACATAAGAGATCATTTGATTTAAAGACAGATTAAGTTGGATTAATTATGTTATATTTCTTATTGATTGTTTTTTATTTGTCTTAAAAAATAACATGTATTACATAATTTTAAAATAAAAAATAAAATATTTGTTTACAAAGATACCTCCCGTTAGTAAAAAAAAAGATTAAAAACCTCAAGAATATTTTTATCAATTTAGTTATCTTATTCCGAAATAATTAATTATGATACTATTATTTCACCACATGTGGAATGAGTTATCTTACTAGTAGGGGTAAAATTACACTAAATTTTAATCGAATAACTATTTATGTTTATTCAATTTTTCCAAAAAAAGACCAGAGTGTTTCTTAGTTCGATATTCACCTCGAGATCTGACTAATTAATTCAAATTCATATTGAAAACTTCAACATAAAAAGTCATTAACCGTTTCTCATCAAAGCAACTTCATGAATAATGAATGATAACTTAATGAATTCTTTGATTCAATTTATTTGTCTTACTTTTCGTTTTAGTCTATACAAAACGAACTTCTTTATTATTTTTTGACAACTCTTTCATTCTCAACTTTCTACATAACATGTTTAAGACTATAAGATCAAAGAACATATCGATACATTCCACATATCTTCAATTTAAAATCACCCAATTCAAAAATCCTATTTATTTTTTAAAATTTCGTATCAAATCAAAATCAAACAAATAAATTACAACAAAACGAGTGCAAATTACAAATACGATATTCTCAAATACTCACATGAATAAATAATGTACAACATGTACCAAAGATCGTAAATAGTATGTGTGTCTATGAATAAAGATTCCCAAACTCACCATATATTGTCTGGTACAACCTGTCTCACTTAATCCACACTCCTAAAATCATAAATACGATATCCTGTCTTGCTTGAGTCCAATTTTTTTTTATTATATAGGATTTTTTTTAATAAAAAAAACAATAAAGAATATGGCTCCTCCATTCATATTATATCACAAAACAAAGGGTATATTAATATTTCCTCTTCTTTTTCTTTCCAAGAGTCATGTGATTCAATGATATAGTATAATGTCCATTTGGTCATGAATATATTTACTAAATTTGAAATTGAATTTTGATTTTTTTCGGAATTTGAATTTTTTTTATAGGTTGTTTCCGCAATTTTCATTCTAAATCACGATCACAATTAGAAAAATTAAAAAATAATTCAAATTTGTATTCCTATCCAAGTTGTTATATATTTAAATAATCAGTTGAGTTACATATAATATATATATATATATATATATATATCAATAATAATATAGTACTATATATATGCTTTGAAGATAATTTATTTACTCAAATCCCAAAAAAAATAGAATAGAATAATTATATTATCACTAGACAAAAGCCAAACAACTAGGGTAATGTGTAGATTAACAAGTCCCTTTCTACTAACTTAAATATAAAGTGGATATGTACAAAAGAATTAAATTTTTAGCACTTTTCTCTATATGGAGTGGGGTTATAAGGTTGGGAAGTGGGGTTATAAATTAATGTATACATATAATTTTTTGAATCTCTTTTATATATATAGATAAATTTTTTTTTTTTTTAATCAATATACAATATTCTTTCAACTCGCTTAAAGAAGTTGGAGCCTTGGAGTTACAATAAAATCATTTTTGTGTGATTTATAAGTTACAAATTTGAGTCATGAAATCAGTTACTGATGTTTCTATCGTAATATGATATCTACGTTATGCCTCTTGGAGTGTCGCCCTAACTTGGATATGATATGAATACGGAATGCTTCATACAACCTATTATCTTCTTCTTTTTAATTTTTTTGAATCTGCTTATTAAAAATTTGACTCGTATGTGAAATCAACTACTAATGTTTGTATCATAATATAGTATATACGTTATGCCTCTTAGAGTGTGGCCCTAACTTGGATATTACATGACACAAAATACTTCATGTAACTAATTATCTTTTTTCTTCTATTCTTCGAATTCCCTTATAAATTTTTTTGACTTGTATGTGAAATCAACTATCGATGTTTGTACCGTAATGGTATCTACGTTATGCCTCTTGGAGTGTCTTCCTAACTTGGATATGGTGTGAACATGGAATGCTTCATATATACAACCTATTATATATATTTTTTAATATGCTTATTAAAAAATCTGACTTGTGTGTGAAATCAACTACTAATGTTTGTATCATGATATAGTATATACGTTATGCCTCTTAGAGTGTGACCCTAACTTGGATATTGCATGAACAAAGAAATACTTCATGTAACCAATTATCTTTTTTTTTCTATTCTTTGAATTTCTTTATTAAAAATTCTGACTTATCCGTGAAATCAACTACTCAACTACTAATATTTGTATCATGATATAGTATTTACGATATGCCTCTTGGAGTATGGCCTTAACTTGGATATTGCATGAACATAGAATACTTCATGTATCTGATTATCTTTTTTTCTTCTTATTCTTTGAATCCACTTACTAAAAATTCTGACTCGCGTGTCGAGTGTTGGGGTGGGGGGATGGACCTTTCTAGGGTACTACCCCTCCATGTTTAGGACAAGGAGAGTATATTATGAGAAATGCAAACAGATAGATTCCAGCAGATTGTGTCTACCCCTTGAGGAACCTTGCATGTTTTCTCTTCCTATTTTTCATCATCACTTTTGACCCTACCAATATTGTTTCATCAACATCTCCATGTTTTGTGGATCCACAAAAACTCAATTTATAGTCTTTTTCCCTTATTTAGGTGTATTATTGCTTTACAAATTAACATATAATAAAGTTTCACATGTTCAACATTCACATCACAATTTTTATTATATCAAATTCGCGCAACATAAAATTCAGCAAAAGTACTTTTTATTAGGGTTCTTTCATATTTAAGATTTAAATTCGATGATTTGATTGACCTAATCAAAACTCTTAAATAAGATTAAATATTTTGGCTAATCATCTTTTTGAGATTTGACATCGATTTGATGATACAAGTGAACATTTAATAAAGTTTCACATGTTCAACATTCACGCAACATAAAATTCATCAAAAGCAAAAGAAAAGTACTTACTATCATAATTGTTTCATATTTAAGATTCAAACTCGATGATTTAATTGACCTAATCAAAATTCTTAAATAAGATTAGATATTTTGGCTAATCATCATGTTGAGATTTGACATCAATTCAATCGTACAAGGTTGATGTCAACTAATTTGACATTGTTGTTTTGCCTAATTTTGTTTCTTTTGATTAACATTAGAGATGATTGGACCGGTTAAGAACACACTATTATAATTAATTTAGTGATTAAAAAATTAAACCTTGTAACTAAACACATTATATATGCATACACTCAGACAATACAAAAAAGAAAAGCTAATTACTTTTATAATAATAGTAGCCATGCATACATATATACAAAGACGAAATTTAGGAATATATTATATCTTTTCAGTTTGTAATTTAAGCAAATAGAAAAAAAAAAACAAAATTTAGGAACTTTATATATTCATTATGAACTGTTGAAATTATTAGTTACACTACATGATTAAAATAATTTCTCTTTTTTTGTTTGTTAACCAATAATTTGTCATATATAACCCAGCTACCATGGCTAGTAATGTTCGAATTAAAAGATAAACATCTTAATATTAAAATGAGCATATAGAGAATTAAAGTGCATGCTTTTGATGAAATTGAACTATTAAAAATCAACATGCTTGTTTTATCACCAAAAAAAAAAAAGAGTTTTCTTTAAAAAAAGAGATTTCTTTAAATTTAGTTTATAATTAATAGTAATAATATGTATAGCGTGTACTTATCACAATATATATATGCAGTGGCGGAACCACATGAAGTTGTGGGGTGTCGACCGACACCCCTTCATCGGAAAATTACATTGTGTAGCTAGACTAAAAATATTTTTTTATGTATATATATTACATATTGACACTCCTTGACTTCTATGCGATTTTACTTCTTTATATTTTGACACCCCTTTGTCAAAGTTCTAGCTCCGCCATTGTATATATGACTCTTATCTAATTAATTTAAGGTTGTCTTAATTATATTGGAAAGATACACTGCACAAAGCACTAGCAAATATAACTATGTAACGACCTGATTTCCATCGTTATGGAAAATCCAATAGGGAAAGAATTGGGGCCAGAAACTTTTTTGTAGTATTTGGATTTTTTCCAACCTAGTCCAAATTTGGACGGAATCGGAGTCATTAAGATGTAGGGAAACCTGGTAACAAATGAGAGATCTATTAATGAATTTGATTACATGAGTGGATAGTTAAGACGTTAAGGATTCCATACGACTTTACAGAATTGAATTTGGGCGAGTAGAGCTCTCGAAATCGATCTTGGTGTAAAGGGTATTTACTGAGCGTCGTGGGTTAGAGGTGTGTTGTGAAATGAGAATTTTCAAATTCTTGAAATAACTCTCTGTCTCGAGAATGCCGCTTTGGCACTGGGTTTTGCCACTTTGGTGGAGCCGCTGTGGCGGGTCCGACGCAAATTAAAGTCGTTAATAAACCTCTAAACGACCTCATTATGCACTTTTCAACTTTTAGAGTTAAGGATCGACCCCCAGGCGACTCCTACTCGTTTTTCACCATTCTTGAGGCTAAAGGTAAGTTTTTCACTCCCCGAATCTGTTTTTCAATCCGTAGAACGTAATAGAATGGGTGAATATTGATGGGGGAGGTTTTTTTTATAGATTCTATGGTGGAAACAACCCTAGTTTGGATAATTGGGATCATGGGTTTGATCAAGGGTTCATCGAATGGTTAGTATTTCGAGTAATTAGTAATTGTTTATTGATTTCCGTGTTATATTAATTGTTTGTAGACCAAGAACAAGCGGAACGAATCCGGAAAGGGAAGGATCAAGTTTCTTGGGGTTTCAAGCTTGTTTCAAGGTAGGTGATCGTTGTGATTCTATGATTATGTGATTTATGTTTGTCCTTGCTTCATTATGATACATGTATGTATGCGAATGTTGCATTATTGATCACACTTGTTGTAAATGAGATAGATGGATATCATTGCCATGAAATCATAACTTAAATGTATGATCTTGATGATGTACTTGTGTTTGCAATTGTGGTGTGTGAATGGGATCGGATTGTCACGTTCCGATATAACTAACTTGGATTGGATTGCCACATTCCGGCATAATTATGGGATCGGTTGCCACGTTCCTGCATAAATATGGGATCGGATTGCCACGTTCCGGCATGCTAACTGTTTGGGTTTAGGTTCCATGAGAGGACCATTGAATTGGGTTCCGTGAGAGGACCATTGAATTGTGTTGTGTATCTACTTGTAATGAGTTCGTTCATATATAATGATGATTGATATCGGAAGACGGTATGTTGCTCTAAATTGATATAACTGTGATATGTGAGAATCGTGAAGTTGTTCATCGTTCGTATATGTTGATGATATTGTATATGTTCGATATGTACATGTGATTATATTGTTGTATTGACTAACGTATGTTACACTTATTGGGATAGCCGCGTGATCCTATCAGTACACGATGGTTGTGTATTGATACTGCACTTGCTCTTATTTTTGTTAAGTACAAGGCATCTTCCGGCTGCTATTGACAGACCTCGTTTAGAAGATCAGTGATCGCCGATTTGAATTCAAGGGTGAGCCAGTTCTTCCAGGATGCCTTCAGTTCTCTTTTTATCTAGTCCATCATATTCGGACTTAGACTAGTTCTTTAGATGATTTTCTCGTTTAGACTTATGAATCTTGTTAGAGTTTTGGTACATTGACTTTCAGGTTTTAAGTATTTAATCCCGCATTTGTTTATTTAATTAACTTGCTTCCGTAACTTAATGCCTTGGTTTTCATAAAATTTGTTAGTTTGGGTTGTAGTAATGGTTCTCCCACCGGAGAATTTGTGTAGGTGTCAATCACGACGGTCTGGGTCGTGACAAAATATTACTCTTAATTTGGAGATTATCCAAATCAAGCAAAACGCCACATTAGTTTAATTATTTTAATTGTTTGGGGTTAGATGCAATTTGGACAGATAGTGTGGGCTAACTGGCAAATTATATAAAAAAAATTCTAATAAAATAGGATTTTTTATTTTTTTTTTAAGAAAAACTACTTGTGCTACTCGCTATAACTAATGTACATATTTTATTGTTTGGTAAAAGATAAGACCAAAAAAGATGACCTATATAGGGATTTGGGAGGCTTTTTTTGTTTAATAATTAATGGATTTTCCACAAATGGAAAATCTTTTTGGAATTTGGATTTTATATACAAACTCAAAACTATTCTTGATTTGTGTTTAGGTTCAATTTTAAATTAGTTCGAAGTTCAAACGATTTTCTTTTTTTTGGAGAAAAGTTGAAAGTACCTATTATTCCATTTGAATAAACAACTCAACAAGAATTAGGACCTTTTTACAAGTTTTGAATTAAGTAAACTCAACTTACTTTAATTTAATGCTTATTTCGGTATAATAATCCATTATAAACTATATACTCTATTCAACTTCATATAAGGTGTATTCAGTAGGCGAAAAATGTTTTCTATGAAAAATAAGTTTAAATTTTTTAAAAACTAACTAAGAGGTGATTATTGTCGTGTCATATAAAGAGACTAATTATTATTTCGTTTACTGGTATGTGACTATTGACATACATACTCTTCCTTTTACGGCATGCTTGGGGCTAACAACTAGAATGTGGATAAAATAATAATAATAATATAAATATTTACCGAATAGTCATTTAATTATTATTTATGTCTTAAGATATAATCTCTCTTCATTCAGATGATAAATAATTTAAAATAACATTTTTAGAAATGACAATGAATAGTTTGAGACAGATGAAGTAAGTAGTACCCTTTATTTATGTGAAATTTTTCGAAATTAATTTCCACGCATATGTAGATGAAGTAAAATAAATGAAAAGGTAGTATATAATAATCAATAATCGTCAAATTTTACAATGATTATGAGGGGATTATGTTAAGCTAGCAAATCTCCATGGTCTTCAAGACTATATTGTATAATCTCTTAGGAAAATGACCTATTAAATCTTTCTAATTTTTCACCACTAACCCTACCATAGACAACAACAATTTTTTTTTTTAAAAAAATTAAAATAACACAAGAGTTAAAATATTTTGATTTTTCTATAACAATTATCAAGTATAATAAAATATCGTTATAACAATCTAGTTTGTTTTTTTGAAATTAGTAACAAGAAGATATATATATAGTCGAAAATATCAACTCTTGTGGTAGTAAGAGTGGTAAACATTACCTTTGCTAGGAAAAAATAAGTGTTTGACCAGATCAATCAAGTTAATCAAGGTCTATATTGTTGATTGACGATTGGCCAAGGTGATTTTCATCATGTACCAGATACAACTCTTGTGGTAGTAAGAGTGGTAAACATTACCTTAGACTAGTGTATATTACATGTATTTGTATAACAATAGTAAAAAAATATCCAAACAAACGATGCCACGATAATATATTGAATTGAAAGGTGGTCCCAAAGTACCAAATCAATAATTCCAAAGAAGGATTTGGTCTTAAAAACAAATGATTCTTTTGATTTTGTTTGGGGAGGTTTTTTCTAATTGAAAGATTCTTGCCGGATATTGTGGGTCATCTATGCTTTTTTCTTAAGAAAAAAAAAGAGGTTTGGTTAAATATTTACTCGCATTCAACGTTTATATCAAATCAAATAATTTATCTTAAATGTTGAAAATATAGAATAAGAACTCATATGATTTTCCATTGTTAGGTAATAAGTATATATATATATATATATATATATATATAAAGAGATCTATATGAAAATATATATTTTATTTTTATTAACTTGATATAAGTATTGAGTACGAATAAATATTTACTCTTTGACTTTTTTTCTTATGGTGTTGATGTCAGTCTCACTTATTTCAAAATTTTACTCAAGATTTTATCCTTTTATTGTGGGGTTGAGGTGTGTGTAAGTTTTTATTATTGTCTTATTTTGACACAGGGGCGGAGCTACAGCCTGATAAGGGTGTGCACGTGAACAACCTTCGTCGGAAAATCATACTGTGTACGTAAGTCAAAATTTATTAAATACAAACATATAATTCATTTTGCACAATCTTAACATTAATAGACGTTTTGGTGCAGTGGAAAGGACCTTCAAAAGGAATGCTGAGGTTGGCAGTTCAAATCTTGTTGCTATTATTTTACTTCTTTTGTTTGTCAAAATCACCCAATCTTTTGTGGGTCCACCTAATCTCAAGTTACTTAAATTAAAGTTATAATTTGCTTTTTTATTTAGGAGTCATTACATATTATTTATTTTATATTTATTTTCTCCATTTCAATTTATATGACATTGATAATTATTGTGCTTTATATTATTTTTTATATAGTTTTTAAATATATAAATTTTGTTTCAAAAGCTATTATTTCTGCATTCACGGTCTAAGTTTAAAAATTTGAATCTTGAAACTTTAAGCGTGCTACATAAATTGAAAAAGGAAAAATAATAAATTTAACTCAAACCTTAGTTTGGATATATAGATATTTTCCTCTAAGTAGGTTATGCGGAGGTTTGAAAATAATAATTCGTAAGGGGTTAATTTTTTCGTAGTTTCATAATTGAATTTGGAGATTTGATACTTTTAATTAGAATTTTCACACATTTTCTATTAGAATAAAAGAAATTTAATATACATACATTGAAATAAAAAAGTAGCATAATCGATAGGTTGAAAAGTAACTTTAAATTTAAGTAAAAATTAATATATATATATTTTTTGAATATGTGCATGTGTTCAATAAAATTTTGACCCATTCATTATAAAACTATTATTTCAATTGATATAACTTATTGTGTATTTTTGAAAGCAAATCAAATTAGAGAATTTTTTTCAGACGTTGTATTTAGTGGAAAAAAATTTATTGACGGTGTTGATAGTAAAGTCGTTAGGTAGAACAAGATGGATATAAATCCATACCAAAAACTTTTGTTCGTTGCCTTCAAAAAATTTGCACACCCTTCATAAAAAAGTCTAGCTCCGTCACTGAATTTGACAGGGTAGTGTTAGTGAAAAATAAGTAAAAAAAGATTATGGTATAGTGATGAGATTACTCTATTCTTAAGCAGAGATCTCAAATTTGAGATTTCGATATGAAAAAGATTATGTTGAAAGCAACATTTTCGAATGGACATTGCAATGCGTGCCTCAAATTTTACGAACAACTTATTCAAATTTGATGTTTTAACCTATTTCTTTTGTCTCATGTCAATTGTTATATATTTGACTTCTTAAAAGTCAAATTATGTGAACTTTAATCAACATTTTAAAACATTCTATATATTTTCATCAAATTAATAACATGGTAAAAATTGTAATCCATGTGCATTTTACCTATGAATTATGATTTTGCCATGTGGTTTGTCTTAAGCTGTCGTTTCATTGATAGTTAGAGTTATGCAAGTTATAATAATTCATAATATTAAAATTAGTTATATATAAATTAATCATGTAGCATAAAAATTACACTTCCTTTTTTTTTTTTTTATAAAAAAAACACACTTTCCATGCCTACAAACATATCCTTAATTATTCTTCGTATTATTGGGCAACAACGTCCTTCTTATCCTTTCATATATATATATATATATATATATATATAATTTTGTTTTTTTCGTTGATTACCTAAAATTCAAGGAATTCTCTATAATTAGAATAATTTGGTAGATTTGGTCGATTGATTCATCTTAGATTAAAAATATTTCTATAAAGTTTTTTCATGTTATTTTTATGTTCTCTTTACTCGAATCCAGAACCTCTTGATTAAGGATGAAAGAGTACTTACCACTCTATCGCCACTTCTCTGATTATTGGTGTGTTTAATTAGGTTAACAATATTAAGTTAGGTTTTGTTTGGAGGGTAGCACCTTATGCTGTTTAGGTGGTACCCCACTACATAATAATACACAATTTAATGTGCCCTGATTAATTAATTAAGGACTATTCATATTGCATGTGTGACTGTCCCAAAAGTAGTACTTTGTGATGCTGTTTCTATCAAAACACAATATTTGGATTGACATGTGTGTGAATTATTAACTAATTAAATTGACCAAATAAATAGAAATATTTTTTCAAGTCTATCATATTATTAAAAAAATGGTAATCATATAGAAGTCAAATATTAGAAAGTATTTTTAAGCCTTAAGTTTGGAAATAACGTCCATGCATGGTAATTTCTTCATGGAAAACTATACAACTATATGATGTCAAAATTTTAGTTATTCCATTTTTGGTATGATTTATTCTTATTGTAGTTTTCTTAAACTGAAAGAAAGTCGTGTATAAATCGTATATGAAGGAGGAGTAAAATCGTATCTGAAAGTGATTTTTTTCAGTCGATCATAGATTCTCAATCATATTGTTTGACTTCCACTCTACGTGATCGATTTCGAATTTTCAGACACATCACATCAATTCTACTTGGATCTTGACTTTCTATATATACAAATTACGTTATCATGTTTTTCATATTGTTCCTACTTGATCCAATTTTGTTAATGGATTAATTGATGAACCTAACACGATAAGATATATTATATATCTTAAACATAAGTGTGAAAAACATGTTTATGTTTTGGTGGGATCAGGCAGGTTAATCAACTCAAAAAGTAGGTATGTTAATTAATCAACTCAAAAAATAAAGAATATATGTTGAAAAAAGCATTGAACTTCAATTTCTGAACATTATAATAAATTATGAAAATACACATTATTTATGCTGCATATATAGCGCGCTTAATTTACAAAGAACTTATATCTATTGAAGCAAAAGTTCAGTTTCAAAAAATAAAACAACTCTATAAATGTTCCATAATTTAAGTCGAGAGGGCATAATGTATTTCAAAAAAAAAAAAAAACACAAAAACCCACGTACATTTCTACCATCTCATGTCGGATCGCGTAAAAAACATATTTCTCGAAAAGTATAATTCCAATTTTTGAACACTACAGCAAACTCTGAAAATTAATACTTTCTTTGTCCCAATTTTATGTGACACTTTTCGTTTTTTGAGAGTCCAATAATTTAAGTTTGACCGGAAATTTGCGCGTGGAATCTTCATTATTTTTGAAATGAAATTTATATATTTGTAAACTACGTAAAAAGTATTATAAGTCTTAATAATTAAAAGATATATGAATAAATTACAGTCCAAGATAGACTTGTTTGAATCTCGAAATCCGAAAAGTGTCACATAAATTGGAACGGAAGGAGTACTATTTTGTTGGGTCTATGTTAAACTTCTTGGCTAATTGGGCCTATGATGTTTGGAGATCCAATAAGACAATGGTTGGACTCACTTCAGTGTGGGCCTATATCTTGAATTGAGAATGGGCTGTTTTTGGAGATCCAATAAGACTAAGTTGGCTAAGAGAATAAATATGGAATATCACTTGTTGTCAATTGTGGTTTAGTGGTTTGGTGCTACTAAGCTAGCGTTATCGTAGATTTTAGATCAGATTTTGAAAATTTACATTTACTTATCTATATGATCATGTGAAGATTGGAACTTTAAATATTTTCAAGTTTTAAAATGACTTAGTTTTTGAGACTCTCACTCATAAAACTTCAAAAAAAATCCAAGTAATATATAATTAGGATAAATTACCTATATACACATCTTTATTTTCCATAATTTCCATTATTCCCTACCATTTCAAAATATTTTCAAAATCCCTTATTTTTTCCTAATTCTCAAGTCAGCCGGATACATAAGTGTCCAACTTTACCCACGTTTCTCTTCCTTTTTTCACTCCTTTAATCTCTCCCTAATTTTACTCCACAATCTTATCAGTTACAATTTCAACTCAATTTGAATGGTAAAAGAATTCTCTCTCTCTAGTCAACCAAATTCAAATCAATTAATTGGTAAATTTTCGTCTTCTTTGTTGTTGTCTTCTCCACTGTCATCTTCTTCTTAAAAAAAAAATCATTCTTATTTTCTGATATGGATCACATTCCTTGAAAAAAGGGTAGAAAAATTTCGTCTACAATTTCTCGACCTACTCTATCCAAGGTAATGATTTTTGATTTATTTCTACGATTTTTTTGATGTTCAATCTTGCATCTAGTTGTTGATTCAAATGCACGATACATTGCTGGAAAAATGATAGAAAAGTTTCATCTACAATTTCTTGACTCACTCTACCCAAGGTAACGATTTTTAATCTATTTCTCGCTATTTTTTTATGTTCAATCTTGCATCTAGTAGTTGATTCAAATGCATGAAACATTGCTGAAAAAGTAAATTTATTATATTGCATGTATCATATTCATATTTAAGGTATTGATACATAATACTAATGTTGTTGAATCAAGTTCTTTAATGTATCTTCCATCTTATTTAAATGTTAGTTTTATAAAATTTTGTTTTAAAGTATATGTTCAATTCATTTTTATAATGTATCTTCTACATTTTGTAGGGATTTTGGATTGTTTGCAGTTGCGTTTGCTGAATTTCTTAACGATGAAATTTCAATTCCATCTAATGATTTCTGATTCGATTATCTCCGCTCAAGATATGCAGCTTTGCTATGAAAATACGGCAGTGAAAAGGCTGAAGCATCAGAGCCTAGGGGTCATTTCATACTACTAGACTATAAGGATTTAGTTAATATGGAATAGTTATAGTGTAACAATGGAATATATATATATATATATATATATATATATATATATATATATATATATATATANATATACAAGTCTCTCTATATATAATAACAGAAGTGAAGAAATTATGAAATTACATAACCACACAAAAATATGGATAAATATAGTAAGTTTTTCCTCTCCACTGGTTTTATTTATTGAAATAAAGTTCTAACTATGACGATTTTCATAGGCAGAGAAATTTTTCGATATCTATATAAAGTTGCTCATATATATTAAAGTTAACACGATTTTTTTTTACTTTACACATTTTTTAGAGCAATTTTCCTTTGTTCCCCCCACTATAGCCAATATCCTCATTTCTGAGATATTTAGAAAGTAAAATTTGATAATATTCAAAAGATTGTTTATCAATGCTTTTTCAATATCACTTTTGCATTATTGGGAGGGAAGTAATTTGAGATTTTTGGTAGTTTTCTATATTCATTTGCTTTCTTGAATTTTTAAATGCTGGAAGTTCGTATAAATATTTTTTTTGGGATCTTTAGATCATGATTTCACAAATAAACGTAATATCTTTTAGATTGCTTATTTGATTTGATTTTTCTTATAAATTTATTTTTAAGAATGATTATTTAGTTAACATTTAATTTTTTTATAATCGCATAAACAAATTAATTAGTTAAAAAAATACATGATGAATTAACCTAGATATCCGTTCATTTAATTATTAGTATTTAAATTAGAAATAATTAATCAACATGTAATATTTACAATGTTTAAAAAAATAAAGAAGACATTTGAATTTTGCGTTGTTAAACTAAAATTATGTTGAATGTATTAAGATATTCTTTGACCTTAATGATCTTACAAACATGTCATATTATGAAGGACATAATCACCTAATAGGAGATTATGGGTGCCGAGAATTAGGGCAAAGGAACAGTTAGTAATTGAGAGTTTATCTCGCTTATCTTTCATACTAATAGTCGTAACATTCCTTTGAAAGTTTCATATTACATTTGTCTTGACTTTGTTCACTTGTGTTTGTTTTCTTTCTCCAAATTACTTTATGGTGATACTTTTACTTAAACCATCAAAGCTTGTTACATATTATTCTCTCTAGATTTCACTTGCGAAATTATATCAAATATCTCGTCGTTAACATATAACATAGTATGTCGGGCTCGTTTGATACGAACGATAAGATAAGAAATAAGTAATTTCAAAATTAATCTTAGAAAAAATTTATTCCATACTATAATTGAAATAAAATTACGAAATAATTTATTCTGATACTAATTATTTTGAGATTATAATTAAAAAGTAGAATAACAATTCTGAAATAACTATTCTCCGATTTAACAAGGGTTCAAAAGGAACAAAGGTCCCACACTCCCATTGAAATTTCCGTCTTTGTTTAATACTCCCTCTGTCCCATTTTATGTGGCAACATATCCTTTTTGGTCAGTTCCAAAAAGAATGTCATATTTCCTTATATGGAAAGTATTTAAAGGTACAATTCCTTTTTTATTCTTGTTGGTCCCACTTAATCTTAAAATAATACTCCAATACATTTATGAGGAGAGAGAAATTGAGTCTACTTTTTAAAAGGGCAATTTGGTAAACATTTCAAAGTCTTCATTTATTTCTTAAACTCCGTGCCCGGTCAAATGTTGCCACATAAAATGGGACGGAGGGAGTATATAATCTGATTTCTTCTTCTTCTTCTTCTCACAACTTCCCCTGTTTTTTTCTTCTACTCCACTTGTTAACAGGGAAAATTAACTCCATGAATGCTACAAAGCTCATTTTGAGCGCAGCAGTACTTGCAATAATCACTGTCCTATTGACTTTAAGCTCCAAAAATGTTTACAGTCCACCTTCAATACCAGGATCCAAAGATCTCTTATCGAAATCTGAAGTAATACATCTGAAAGGAGCAGTTGGGCCGGAGAGTGTTGCGTTTGACCCGAACGGAGAAGGTCCATATACCGGCGTTGCTGATGGCCGGATTCTTAAGTGGAATGGAGATTCTGACGGTTGGGTTGATTTTGCTGTCACTTCGTCTCAAAGGTAAAGCAAAAATCCCCAATTTCTTTTGCTAATTTTTGGTAATTTTTGTTTTATAGTATTTTTTTTAATTCTCAAGCCTTAATTAGTCTTGTTAGATATGCTTGTTACGGAGTTGATTTCTCATATGGTCAGTCGAGTACTTGAGTAATAGTTACTATTAGAAGTATCTCGAAAGTCACTGTCTTTGTTGGAGAAAAATGGAATTAAGAAAGAAAGATGGCTTTTTGAGTTGAGTTATTATGTGAGATATTAAAAAATCCCTTATTAGAGACGAATTCAGGATTTAAAGTCTATGTGCTTAACTTTTGAAATTATGGGTTCATATATACTATTTTGTGTGATTTTAATGAACTTTTAAGCATACATTTATGCTATGCGTCGAAAGTATTGAGTTCAGATAAACGATGGTTTATGTCTGCTTCTACCCTCTAAATTGTATTGTTATCGTGGATTGAAGGAAAAACTAACCATAGGAATTTGGTGTGAAAAATTGTATGTATAGGATAAGAAAAGTATGATAGAACTGTTAGAAATGTTGCATGAGTGAGTTTGTAAATTTTTTTTGTTTCATTTTTCTGATAACCAAGAAATTGTCGAGGGCTAACTGGTAGACGGTTTGAATCTCGGAATTATCATTAAACTGTTAATTTTTGCTTTGATTATTGATTATTGTTAACGGTGATAATCGTAATCGTATAGTATCTTTTAAAATGATAATGGTGGTATACAGGCCAGTTTAAAAGTATGTCGGGTAATTCTAGGTCTTGTGAGGTAACTTTCCTTCTTAAGCTCTGGACTTACTTTTCTTATGATTAATGGAAGTGTCCATTTAATCTTTTTCCTTGGGTTGAGGGTCTATCAGAAACAACTTCTCTACCTCTGAAGTAGGGGAAAGGTCTGCGTACACTCTATCCTCTCTAGACGCCACTTTGTAGGACTATATTGGGTATGTTGTTGTTGTGTTAATGGAAGTGTCAATTGTGACCAAAGTTCAAAATTTTAGACATATTTATATGAGTTATGTGCCTCCGGTTGTGGAATCTATATATTCCGGAGGTTGAAGAATCCTACTTTACTCAATTTATCTTTCTATAGTGACACATTTTTTCATAGATGGAGTCAATTGTAAAATTGTTTATTAAATCTCAAGACATAGAAAACAAAGATTTTGGAAAAATCCATATACTTTATAAAGACCATCAAGTGGTGTGGTGGGATGGATAAGATCCTTCTATTCTTACCTAAAGGTCTTGGGTTCGAGTCCTGTAAATAGAGAAACCTTTAGTAGGGAGCGTTCCCCACTTTCATTGGCCATACTTAGCTAATCTGGATTATTCGAGCTAGTGGGTTCCGGTAAACCTTTAGTAAGTTCCAAAATGTTAAGTTGCGATGTCATGTTCCCTCTATTGCACCACCTTTACGTTCAAGTTCAAAAATAAATCTTTAGTAACTTGTCTTATAACTAGAATATGTAAGTCATCTTCTTATTTGTCTAGTTCATATCTTCTGTCACATGAGGATTCATACTGTACGTAATTACAGTATGTCATCCTTTTAGTTTATGGCTAGTTCGCCGTTGTTCATGTGGTGTTTATTTTTTCAGATTCCTACTATAAACAATCCTTAATACGAGTATTGTCAAAGACGAACACAAATAGCCTTGTCTCAGCAGGGAAACACTTGCAATTTAATGTTTTTTGTTAGTGTGTTTGATAAGTATGACTATATCCTTTTCCTCATTACCCCGAGAAACCGTTGAGATGAACTAATTTTTGGCTTCTCTTTATATTTTTCTGTGTACACCTTTTTCAAAATTATCTAATGGAACTTGACTTGATATCATCAAGGAAGGAATGTGTGCACCCTTTTGCTCCCCAAATGGAGCACGTATGCGGAAGACCGCTGGGCTTACGATTTGATACAAGAACCGGAGACCTCTACATTGCTGATGCCTACTTAGGACTTCACGTTGTGGGTCCATCTGGTGGATTAGCTACCCCACTCGTCACAGAAGTTGAAGGCCAGCCTCTGCGCTTCACAAATGACCTTGACATTGATGAGCAAGAAGATGTAATTTATTTCACAGATACCAGCACACAATTCCAGAGGAGGTAATTTATTGCCAGTGGACTATATTTTAATTTGAATCTGTTCATGTGAAGCTAAATTGGGTATGATAGCCGATAGGTTGGTATAATGTAGATTGCGTATAGGGTTGTCATTGATAAACATTAAGCAAAACAGAGAAGTCAGTTTCATTATTAGCTTATAATTAGTTATATGCCACTTTGTAACATATAGATACTCGTGCAGAAACTGATTCCGATTTCTCATCTTATATCTAGGCAATTTATTGCATCTGTTGTAAGTGGAGACAAGACTGGCCGGCTGATGAAATACGACAAATCAACCAAGGCAGTGACAGTCTTACTACGAGGCCTTGCTTTTGCCAACGGTGTAGCCTTGAGCAAAGACAAGTCGTTTGTACTAGTGGCTGAAACTGCTACCTGTAGAGTAGTAAGGCATTGGCTTAAAGGCCCTCATGCAGGAAAACACGATACATTTGCTGATCTACCAGGATATCCAGACAACATCAGAAGAAACTCGAGAGGGGAGTTTTGGGTTGGTTTGCACTCCAAAAGATCGCTGCTTGCAAAATTAGTCACATCCAATTCATGGCTCGGAAAGACAATACTAAAACTTCCATTCACCTTCCAGCAACTGCATTTCTTGTTAGTTGGGGGACAGCCTCATGCAACTGCAATTAAGCTAAGCGAGGACGGGCAAGTTTTGGAAGTTTTAGAAGACCTCGAGAGCAAGACGTTGAAGTTTATAAGCGAGGTTGAGGAGAAGAATGGCAAGCTGTGGATTGGTTCTGTACTGGTGCCTTTTATTGGAGTTCATGAATTGTCTTAAAAGTTGCAGCATCCTAAATAGGTTAACTCCCAACTTTCTGATGAAAAGTTTTTAACATGAGCCAAGAGTTTATCGGAAACAATGTCTCTGCCTTCACAAGGTAGGGTAATGTTGTGCAAACCCCACCCTCGTCAAACCCTACTTGTCGGATTACACTGAATTTGTTATTGTTGTTTCTGGTGATAAAACTTTCTTAGGTGAACTATTTGTGAATTTCTCAGTTTCTTCTGTAGTCGCCTGACTAAGTTTAAACTTTGAATTAGAGTTATTTAATATACCTGTGTTCTTAGTTATCTCGGGATTATAGCCCTGAGATTATAATTTTCGAACTAATTTATTCTATCTACTATCAACCAAACGCAATATAAATATAACTCAATCATGAGAAGTATTCGATTTCATCGACTTAATGCACATACTAGTTGTTGATCACATGCTGCTGACCAAAAGTAAGGGGGCTTGGAACACGTTACCATATCTTCTAATAATAATAATTAAATTATGACCATATAATATATATCCACATTCTTGGGAACACAAATATTAGAAGCTTCCTCAAAAAAATATCCAAGTTCAACCTTAGCAGATGGTATAATATAGTAATTAATTTTTATCTCGTTAATGTTAATATGTAGTGGAGTGTTGTCTTTCTTTCGAAGAAATCAAACTTGTTGGTGTTTGTCGTTGAGTTCTATTCTTATTAGTTTTTAGTTATTGATAATTATCTTTATCTGTTTATTATGTTTTGGCTATTATACTATTCTGTTGTTTGTATTTTATTTTTTTAAGCCTTGCACTACTATTAGTTGTTATGTTTTGTTACTGTTTTCTTCTTCTTTTTACCAGATGGTCTATCAGAAATAATTCTTTTTACTTTCATAAAATTATAATAAAATCTATGTACACTCTATCCTCTTCAGACTCCACGTATAAATTTTTACTTGACTATGCTATTGCTATGCTCCTCTACTTGTATTTTGTGTAATTTGGATACATTATTTGAAGCAAATCCAAAGTGAAGGAAGATTCTTCTTTTTTTCTTTTTTAATAAATTTAACAAAGTTAAAAGAAAAAAAAGTGTTTATAAGTTTTTCCTTTCCTTTTCCTCACATGCTTAACATAAGATGCTATAAAGTATAAACTTTAACAACCTTTTGAGAATTATTAGATTAATTTTGAGTAACTAATTAATTAATTACATAGAAATTTCAAAAGTTACTTTTTACTGTTTAAAAATACTTATTAGTTATGTTAGTCTATTCAATTTTAGAATAAAAACTTATTCAAACCTAACACATGCAACAAGCTATCACTAATTAACCACCTCCACCTACAAATTTAGTGAGAGACAACTTTTATTGTGAAATATTATAACTTCTATCGTTAAATAGTAAATTTTTATTATGAAACGTTATAATTTTTGTCGTTAAATAACAAAACCATCCATATAGCAATGTACTATTAAAAGTTTATGTTAGTTATATTTAATATATCAATTTCTATTTTGTTTTAATAGTTGTGTTAACTAATTATCATGGTTAAGTGATACACTTGAGGTGAGAATAACTCTAATGTTATTCAAAGTCAAATGAACCAATTATTGAAGACAAGTTTTACTTAATAATAACTTATTTATTTTTGAATTTATCACTAAACAAATCATATAATAATATCATGTGACCTCGAAGTTCTTAATTAGTATTCTTTATTAAAGCCAAAATTTAAAAAAAAAATGAAAGCTCACATGATTTTAATGGAGGAAAGTCTATCTAAACTTTGGATAAGAAGGGTGATATTACTTGCGAAGAGAAGTCAATGTTATAGAATTATTCCCGAATGTGGCTGCTCTTTTTTTAATCAGGTTTCGAATTTGAGTCTAGATATTAAAAAAATATTAGTAAGGAGCATCCCTTCCATCCCACCTCTCGATGGTGCCTTACGTGGAGTAATTCTAATTGGTCGGACTTAAATGTGAATATTCGATACCGGATGAAAAATAGACATGCACCTGGATGGATGTGGTACTAACGTATGAACTTGGTTACTGATTTGACTGATTTTGCAAATATATTAGTGATTGTGCGGACCGTATTTCTAATTACACTAAAAATAATTGTTTAAGATATAAAAATATTTTAAAAACTCATTAAGCTGTGTTTTCTAAGTTCAAAAATTATAAAGTTAAAATTCAAACTTTTGCTTTTAAATATTAAACTCTCTTACTAAAAAGAAATTGTCAACATTATCAATATCCATCAAGCCTAGTTGCTATGGCTACCAATACATTAGCGTTCGATAAGCAGAGGCGTATGCAGGAGGGGGTCACCGGGTTCACGTGAACCCATGTTCCCCTCCTGAAATCATATATAGTAGTATTATATATTTATTTATTTATTAAATATATATGTGTGAACCCACAATCGAAATATCATATAATGGAATGATGATTGGGTGCACCTCTCGTGAGATTATAAATTTGAATTTTATATCTATCTTGTACTATTTTTCTTTTTAAAATTAGGTAACACCTCTCTAAGTGGTTATTGGTAGCATTTTTTGTGTTATAATTAATTAATCATTTCAATTTTGGACCTATATATTTAAAATTCTAACTGTTTTCAACGATACGAAACTAAGTGTCAAACCAATTAGATTCACCTTTTCACAATAGTGCACTATGCACCCATCATTCTGAAATCCTGGATACGCCTCTGTCGATAAGTGAATTATTACAAACGATATTACACATAGTTTTTCTTGCCCTTTTTGTCACTGAATAGTCATTTAACGATCTTAACGAATCGAATGATGATTAGCATTTTGATTTTCTTACTTTTTTTTGTGGCTAAACTTTAAAGAAATAAAATTTGGGGGCCCTATTTTGCTTGTCAAGTTAATCAATCAAATGTCCAAATCATCTATAGCCATAATTTCAAAGACATAAGGGTCCCAATTTACAATTTGTGTGCTTTGAATTTGTTGATTTTAATTTGAAACTAAAGTCTTTTTGTTACATATATATGGTGGGACTTGAAATTGCCTATTCCACAACATATTTGGAATGGATCTTAGCCATAAAAGAATTGTGGGTCTTCATTGAATTTAAAATATATGACTTTTGTCAAGTTAGTTTTGTGGTGTTGTTTCAATCTTTGCCTTCTCCTTTTTGTCATTTATCTTTGAGATTATCCTTGAAATAACTTATATAAATTATTTACTAAAATTAATTATATATATTTTGTATCAATAAAGTTATTCAAGTTATTATATACACCAAAAATAATCTTTAGCGAGAATTAACTAATGAAAAATATTTTTAAAGCTTATAGTAATACTGAATCTAATGACACTTAACTAATGCTGATAAAAAATTAATCAACCCACACCAAAAGCTTTGACTAAAGATTTTATTTCACAAAATAAAAGATAAAACATATTTAAGAAAAAATTCAATCCTTTTAATTAACTTCTCTTCTTGATCAATATGTATATTATTTATTATAGATGTTTTCTTTCTTATAAGAAAAAGGGATAATTTCAAAATTAATTGTATTAGCATATTGATTTTTCAACATAAATTTATCTTTTAAGTTTTCCATATGATATCTATCAAAAATTAGAATATCATTATAGCTTTATTTTTATATGATTTTGAATTATTTTTTAGTTGAATTCCAACATCTCCATTTGGGGATATTAGCTCTGATCTAATTTTATTTTATACGTGTATTCATCACAAAAATAATTTTTCTATAAAAATAAGTACTTACCAATTTCCATCAAAATGTTTTTTTTTTTAAAAAAAAAAAGTTATCTCACTGCTCTAACATGATTTCTAAATGAAACTGGAAGCGCATTAGTAAAACGCATGGGAGACATGCGATTTATATAATCCAACATAGAGTAGTAGGTTAGGTAACTTAATATTTAATATCATATAAAATTATATTTGGGAAAAATAAAAATATTGTGTAATTTCAGAAGTGAAAACTGAAAAATGACGTACGTGAATGTAACCTTACTTATAAAGATAGAGATACTATATTTTCAACAGACCTCGACTCAAATACTTGAAATTATCTTCAATTGAAAAATACTATTGAATCAGATTCATCCATTAAAAGGGTGTTAGTTCATCTTTATACGTCTAATCTTCCACTTATAAACCTTTAAGCGATTACTTACAAAAGTACAACTTTAACCTTCTAACACACTTCATCTTCACCCCAGCTTCGTAGCTTCCCATATCCTCAGTCCTCACCACGCACCTCACGCTTCTACCCATCTCTATTTTATAATATTTGTTTAGATTATAATATCAAGATTCTAGCCCCAACCCCGCCCTCACAATTAGAAGCGAACCCATGATTTGAAAACTTCGAGTGCATCACTAAACTTCAAATAAAAAACAAAGAAAAATAAGGCTCTAGTTGGATTTGAAACCTAGTCTCAGGGGTGGTTCCTCTAACTTCTAACAATAAAACAAGGACATTTCTATACTCGTCAAAGGTGCACTGTTAATTGTATCCTAATTTATATGTGTGTAATTTTTTCCGAAGCTAACGAATGTGCATGACACCCACATATGGATCCGCCTCTGATCACAATGCATACACAGAAAAAAAAATATTTCAATTTTTAAATATTAACTTGCCTTTCCAATTTGCAATCAAGCAATCTTTTGAAGCTTTTGAAAGCAACACACTTCTCTTTGAAAAAATAAATAATAAAAAATCAAAGACGAAATTTATCATAATGTATGTATAACTACAAAAGAAGTATGTCAAGAACCTAATTTCTTTGTCTTTTTCCTCGTAACCAATTTATTTTATTTTATACTTCAAAACAAGGCGTCAAACTCATTTGAATTAAAAATATTTTTTAAAAAATTAATAAAATAAACAAATATCTAGAACCTTTTTCCACACATTACTTAATAATAATATTAAATTTATGAAAACAATCATTTCGAGAACCATACTTGTCCTTTAGATAAATGGAACAGTCATTGAAGCCAACAAGTACTTGATGCCACTTTGCCCATTTTGATCGACTCCACGTAGACTCAAATAATGGTGTTCGAAAATTATTTTGCTGGTGGGACGTGACAGGTATCTCGTAAAATTAATCGAGGTATGTGAAGATTGACTCAAACACTATGATCATCAAAAAAGAAGTAAAGACACGTTTACTGATTAAGTTATGAATATAATAAGAAAAAATGAAATATATCATGCATTTTTTCGTTCAGTAAAGCACTAAGTGCAAATAAACTTTTACCATTTAAATTTACTGATCCAATTAGTTAACATTCACAGTATAAAAATAAGTCATGAAGAGATTTTTTAAATTTCATATCTTGACTCTCGATTGTTCTTTTTACTTATTTAAACGATCATTTTTTTTAATATTAAAATACGCCTTGATAATTAGTTATTGATACATCTAGCGGACACTCCATTTTAATTGAAAAAAAAAAGTGTCTTAAGTCACACTCCACATGACTAATTTCATTCACCTAATCTAATTTTTATGATGTTTATTAGTAGTAATTAATTATAATTAATTAGTGATTTTAACAAAGTATGGGATGTGGACCTGCTGACGCGGATTCAACTGCTTATAACGACATTTGTCATCTGGCCACGTCACTATTCCCTAAAGAGCAATTTTTAGTTTTAGATCCAAAAAGAAATTATGACAAAAATATTATAAAAAAATATGACAAATTAATGTGTAAAAAAAGAACTATAACCACAACAGAATAATGCGAGAATCGAAGAATACTCGTAACCTCTATCTCCACCACCCCACATTCCCATCCTCAGCGCCCTATCTCTTATATCACGTATTGAAGATAATTATTTTTACCTACATATGAATAAAAAAAAATTATTTAATTTTTTGAAAAATCGCTCGGAACAACCCTAAATAAATCAAACTACTTTCTTGTCCAAACATTTTTATAAAATTGAAATATAAAAGAAATTCAAAGTGTCCTACATCATATAATTTAACGATTAATAAATTTGTGACTTGAAATTAAGATTCATTATTAGTTAATGAAAGCTTTTGGATATACCAAAAGGGCCACTTAACCCAAGCATCGTGATTCATGACCAACTATTTAATAATACCAATTAGTAATATTGAATTATGCAAAACATCTACGTAATCTTTAACTTATGTAGTCATTGTTTTTCGAAGTAAATTCAATTTTATTCAATAACTCATAAATCATATAAATAATATAAAGCATCGTAATTCATGACCAACTATTTAATAATACCAATTAGTAATATTGAATTATACAAAACATCTACGTAAAGTTTAACTTATGTAGTCATTGTTTTTTGAAGTAAATTCGATTTTATTCAATAACTCATAAATCATGTAAATAATATAAAGCATCGTGATTCATGACCAACTATTTAATAATACCAATTAGTAATATTGAATTATACAAAACTTCTACGTAAACTTTAACTTATGTAGTAATTATTTTTCGAAGTAAATTCGATTTTATTCAATAACTCATAAATAATGTAAATAATATAAAGCATCGTGATTCATGACCAACTATTTAATAATATCAATTAGTAATATTGAATTATACAAAACATCTATGTAAACTTTAACTTATGTAGTAATTATTTTTCGAAGTAAATTCAATTTTATTCAATAACTCATAAATCATATAAATAATATAAATTGCATTAGGATAAGCTTGATTAGAAATTACGTTGCACCAACTCAGTTATCCTTACTGAATATTCGGGAACCAAACCCGGGGTGTTAAATAACCACCTTTCTTCCTCTTTTTTTTCTATAAATAAAGCATCAAAAAAACGAAAACGAATTTTGGAAAAAGATTGTTCTCTAATGGCGTTAAGGACGAGGATAATCACTAGAGCATTTAGCAATTTGATCCATAAACCAAAGTTGCAGGTTCTCGGAAATGGGTCTTCTGATGTGATTCGGGCTGACCCGACTGGAAGTCCGGTGTCGAATTTGGGGTCTTCATTTTCGACGGCGGCCGCTGCTGTGGAAGCGCCGGCGCCGGCGTCGGCGTCGGTTGAGAGGCTGTTTGGGTTAGTGAAAGAGTATGAAGATTATAGAAGGGGTTTGTATGGTGGGCTTACACATAAAGCCCTTCTTGTTGATGCTGTGGGTACTCTTGTTATTCCTTCTCAACCAATGGCTCAGGTAAAATTTCATCAAATTGTTAGATTTATTGACTAATTTTGGATACACATTTTGTAGTTTTTAGCTTTATTTGATTTATGTTGTTCGGACTTTTCGAAAATATTGTTGGGTGCATGTCGGATTTTTCAATAGTAGTGCATTTTTGTAAGATCCAACACGGGTGCTGCAACGTATTTTGGAAAGTCCTTTTTTTTTTCTACTGTTTTCATGTTCTGTGGTTTTCTTTCTGCTTTTAAGTATGTCTATTCGTGTTTTCATAACTACTTTGAATTGTTGTACTTGAGCTGAGTATTTGGAAACAATCTCTCTACCTCCACGACTCAGTTTTGTTTCTGCTTGTAGTATATTGTATTTGTTTGTTCTGTTTCTAATGAAAAAATTGTCAAAGAAGTGATTTTTTTTCTGGATCTAATGGTGAAGGTTGAAGAACCAGAAAAGCTAGTAACTTTTTTTCCTTTTTTGCTTGTATCTTTGATGTTCTCTCTGTAATTGAAAAAATATTTATCGAATTCCTCCTTCCGTCTTAATTTATGTGTCATTGTTTGATTGTGCTTGAAGATTTAAGAAAAAGAGGGAAGAATTTTGAAACTTGTCGTCTAAAACAAATCTTAAACATTTGTATGGCTAAACATGAAATTTTAAAGTTTAAATTGTTTCTAAATATAGAAAAGTGACGTTATTTGAATCGTCTCATTCTGCGACGTTGTGTTTGAATAATTTGATTTAACTTTTGGATCTTTGGATGCTTCTCTCTGTTTGTATATGTGTGTACACATATATATATTTTACATTATTCTGTCTCTTTCATTATGGGCAGAGCAAAGTTCCTAATTTTCCCCCCTAAAATGACTTCTTTAGTATATATTAATGTTGTTTTTATGGACTTCTCTCTGTTTATTCTGCTTGTCCGTTTTGTTCTTGTTGACAATATTTTAACCATATTGGATGTTGTAGATTTACAAGCAAATTGGTGAGAAGTACGGGGTGGAGTATTCTGAAGATGAGATATTGAAACGATATAGATGGGCTTACGGGCAGCCTTGGGGTAGATCTAGGCTCAGGTATCTTGTTTTGAACCACTTATTATCTTACCTGTTGTTTGTATTTATATCTGTAATAACTTGCCTCCTTGTCGATATTATTTTAATCATACGAAAAGAAGAAGATCAGTCACTGCTAATCATATTCTGCTTTAATTCATTGCTGTTTAGCGTTCATTCCTATGTGATAATTTGTTAAATTTCTCTTGCTTGCATATTGCAGATATGTCAACGATGGACGACCATTTTGGCAACATATAGTTAGTTGTTCGACTGGCTGTTCTGACTCTCAGTACTTTGAGGAGCTGTATAACTATTATACGACTGAAAAGGTTCTCTCACGTTTGAATTACCATTTCTGTTTACAGCAAGTTGGTTTATTCTTCGAGTTGACAACAGAACATTTCCACTAATAAGAAGATACTAAATAATTTCACTTTCATTCTTCAATAGGCTTGGCATCTTTGTGATCCAGAAGCCGAAAGGGTATTCCAGGCCCTTAGAGCAGCAGGAGTAAAGTTGGCTATAGTGTCGAACTTTGACACCCGGTTGAGACCAGTGTTGAGGGCTCTGAACTGTGATCACTGGTTTGATGCCGTAGCAGTTTCAGCTGAGGTAATGTGTTTGTCGTCTTTAAAACTTCCTTTTCGTACTTTCTGATCCAATAGCTGATATTCTTTTTGGCGTTTAACAGGTAGAAGCAGAGAAGCCTAATCCAACAATATTTTTAAAAGCTTGTGAGTTACTAGGAGTAAATCCAGATGATGCTGTTCATGTAGGCGATGATCGTAGAAATGATATTTGGGGTGCTAGAGATGCAGGTTGTGATGCCTGGCTGTGGGGAAGCGACGTTGTCTCCTTCAAAGAGGTATTTTTTTTCCAGAACTTGCTTTATTTGGTCAAGTTACTTAACAAAAGTGGGGAAACAAAGATCTGCTAGCATGAATTTGATTTGAATTCCCAGCGTCTAAAACTCATGGGCAAGAAGTTTCCTATACCATCTGTAAATTATACTTTCTACTGCATTATTGTAATTAGAACGGGAGCCTTGGCATAACTGGTAAAGTTGTTGTTGCTATGTGATCAGGAGGTCACATTTTCTAACCAAAAGTATTGGTCGCGATTCACTAGAATACTTCTCATTACTAGTTGCACAACCTTCTTAGATTCGACTAAGCTAATCTTTTGCCTGAAACTGTTGCATGACTTGATATTTGTCTCGTGCAGGTTGCTCAGAGAATAGGCGTCGAGGTCTGAAAGGGTAATATTAGTAGATGCTTTCGTTGTGTAAAAAGCCGCTGCTTGTGTAGAGATCTCCTCATAATCCTATGTATATATTCTGCTTTTTTGTAATCAGTATGAGAGATTTCACCAATGCCTTTGTTAGTGGCAATGTTTAGTTTGTTTTGAATAAAGTGGCTGTAGAACTTTGGTTTAATTTCTCAATGCCATATTTTTGTATATGTTGGTGTAAGCTGTTGTTCTATCAAGTTATGCATCTTTAATTTTTAGAAGTTGTGCAAATATAATAGTTATCAAAGTTCATACAATTTGACTCTGGAAAAGTAAAACGCGACAAAGTAAAAGTGAACAGAGAGAGTAGGTTCTACTTATTTTCTTCCTCCTCAACCTTGATATCTTCATGTTCTTTCTCCTTCATATGAAGAAAATCAATCAAGCCTTTAAGTGCAATGTCAACTTCATCATCCTTCATCAGTTTCTCAGCCACCTCAGCCGGTGTCACCGCGGTGGCTCCGATTAAATTCTCAATTTCTTGAAAAAGTTGATGCTCTGTAATTCCAAGGTAATTGGAAGCAAGAAGTTTGAAGCCACTAGGAGTACAATATGACATGTGAATGTGCACGTCCATTCGTCCTGGTCGCAACAATGCAGGATCGAGTTTTTCTACGTGATTTGTTGTGAAAATTATGATACGTTCATCGCCACAACTTGACCATAATCCATCGATGAAGTTCAGCAAACCGGACAATGTCACCTATAATGATAAAAGATGGAGAACGAAAACATTGCATTTTTATAGGGCGCGAAGAAAGTCTCACATTGATAACAGAAGGGAAAAAAGAAACATTGTCAATGTTAATAGTGCTAGAGTAACAATTGATTCCTTTTCTCAAACTTTACTCTTAGCAACTCCTATGTTTGATGCAAGATGTTGTCTAATTAGACTACAAATTACAAATGTATGGAAAAGTTCTAATGTTATTTCACGAGGCAATCTATATTGATGTAATAAAGGTGATGGACTATGACGATAACAGAACATCCTAAACAATCAACTCGTTTACTAAGCAATTTCTAACCTCGTTTCAACTGAGAAAGATTGTCAATCTTGGTGATAGGTTGGCTCGTCATCTTAGGGACGAGCCATGTGGTACTAGGTTTGAGGGGTTTCTCAATCTTCCATGACGGACTATGTGGAACTTGACCAAGGGTAATTATATCATATCATGCTAAGAGTATCTTTGGACTAGCGTGAGAGACAAGATTGTTTTTGTTTCTATCAACAACATTATACTAAATTAGAAAGCGTAAAAAGTGTGAGAAAGATGAAGACACTAACCTTGCTTTCTTCCTCATGAGAGTCGTTTGAAGGAGAAGCTCCACGACTAGACAACTTCTCTTGCAAATCAATAGTAGCATCAATATCCTCCACCACCAAAATGGACTTATTAGCGGTTGCCACAAGCAACCTCCTTAAGTCCGAGTTCTTCTTCACCTCTGTCAACTCCAAATCATATATATCAAAGTTCAAGTAATTCGCCATAGCTGCAATCAAACTAGATTTCCCTGTCCCCGGAGGACCATACAACAAATACCCTCTTTTCCACGCCTTCCCAACTTTCCTATAATACTCTTTCCTCTTCACAAATCTATCCAAATCCATCAAAATCTCATCTTTTTGCTCTGAGTCCAATGCTAATGTCTCAAATGTCGCGGGATGATCAAGACTCACCGGTGTCCACACTTCACTAAGATCATGCATATTCTCATAATCCATAGTGTGGATTTTCAGTGTCTTGGTTTCAAGATACTGCAATTTCGCTGCGTTGATAATGTAAGGCAAGTAACATTCAAGGACAAAGTCCTTGCTTTTTCGCTGAAACATGAGTTCGTAGGATCTTACCTCAGACCTCAGAGTAGAGTTGATATCGCGAGGATTGTAAAACGAGTCTCTTGATGTTTGAATTTGTTTACATACCCAAATCCACTTGAACTTATGGCCTTTGTAATAGTCAGTGACCTCCTCATTTCTTTCCATGCTCGTGTTGAAACTCTTTTCCTTCTCAGATTTGCTAATTTTGAAACGACGCGTATCAGGAGAGAGCTTTGAGCCTAAGTAAATTTGAGCTGATTCGTATACTTCATTGCTCACCATTCCATCAAATTCGTCAATCACCATAGTTAGTTGATTCGAGAATTTAATAAATACATGTCTGAGCCCGAAAAAGAGGTAATCTTGAACTTCTGGTGGGAGATTATGTATCAACATGGACATTGCAGCAGCTGAGCCAATTGCTGATATTACAGTTTTGGCAATTGCTAAATTTGATTCACCAGAAGAAGACATTGTTGATTAGTGAAATTAATCAAGATTATAGATAATTAATTGTTGATAGCTCCCTGTTTGCCCTGTTTCTAGTTTTTATAATCTCTTGGAACAGAGGATTAAGATGGGAACAGAATCTTGAAATGCAGTTAATTAATGATTAAAACTATGCTTTTCCTTTTTAACAAGTAATTAAGAACGTGCTAATTAATAAAATCTTGAAGTAAAGAAGATTGTAATGAACAAAGAATATTGAGCACTTTCCATGTGACCACCGACACCCCTCAAGAAGGGCTGACTGATGAGGGCAGGTCAAGCAGGATCGACAGACTTTTAGACTGACAAACAAAAAGAAAAGCTTTTGTGATGACCGACGCCCCTCAAGAAGGGCTGACTGATGAGGGCGGGTCAAACAGGATTGACAGACTTTTAGACTGACAAACAAAAAGGAAAGCTTTTGGAGAATTAGACCCAGGTGTCAATTTCATTACAAGATAATACAAACATCGATCTTGCTATATTATATTATAATGAAATGGACACTGAGTCTAACTCAACCGTAGAAGTCAACTGATCAACGAAAGATTATCCAACACCATATAAAGAGACCAATCATCTTTCTTTCATCCGATGTGGGACTCTTCGACAAACAATTCAAACGTATGTACAACACATGTTTAATTACTTACACTGATAATGCAAATGAATTTTTACGCGATAATTGGAATTTTGCCTGCTATAAAAGATTGCTCGCCTTATTTTCACGTAACCAATTCAACTAGGTATGATAATTTAACTTCTTATTTACCTTTTTTCGTGACCTGATAGCGTAAAAATATTTGATTCACCAGAAGTAGACAAGTTGATTTTTTTTAAGAATTTGGATTATGGGGTTATTAGTTAATTAATCAAGATTATAGATAATTGATTGTAGATAGCTCCCCTGTATTTCTCTTGGAACTGAGGATTAAGATGAGAACAGAATATTGAAATGCAGTTAATTAATGATTAAACTTATGCTTTTCCTTTTTGACAAGTAATTATATTAGGAACGTGCTAATTAATAAAATGTTGAAGGAAAGAATATTATAAAGCCACAAAAAGATTGATGAAAAATTAGAAAACTACAAAAGTTGATTCCTCATTATCAAAGAATATTGACCACTTCCCATGTGACGCCCTCACGAAGGACAGACTGATGAAGGCAGGTCAAGCAAGATTGACAGACTTTCAAATTGACAAGCTTCTGAAACAGAAGTGGACATAACATATTATACCTCAAGGGTAGGCTGATGAGGGCACGTCAAGCAGAATTGATAGATTTTTAGACTGACAAACTTCTGAAGATGAGGTGCACATAACATATTAGACGAATCTCACATCAAAATGAGAGACGAAAGTGAATTTATAAGACATAGCTCAAAGAGCTTTTGAGCTTAATGTAACTTAGCCCGAAAGACAAATCCATATTGTCCTAGACCAAAAGCGGACAATACGTGCCATGAACTTAGGTTGTGATATTCCAAGACAATAAGTACAAGAATTCAAATTGTAGTAAACACCTTTATATCATATATCTTCTCTTATCTCCATGATTCATATATGTCCAATCTCATGAAGAAAAAAAACATTAGTACAAGAAGGGACATCTTAATTGTCAATCATCACATAGGTTGGCATACAATGTGGGAGTAAAAGAAAAGCAAAAAAAAGGCAAAAAATGCATTAAAGAAAATTCCTATTTCATGATCGATAAGTGAGGCCTGTTCAAGTAGTTGAACACCTCCACGACTACCAACAAGGGTTCGAGTCACACTTGAGGAATAATGAGAACACTATTGATCCTCCTGGTGTGAACGAAAGACGAAATCCAATTTCAAGATCCATATTCATATAGGTATCTTTCTGCAATGGCAGCATGAGTAGCTGCACCAATAGGCAATACATCTTCATCAATCATAAAATGTGGTGAATGTCCTGTATGAATTGATCCTAAAGTCTCATTCCTTATGCCAATATAGAAAAATGCAGCAGGAATTACTTCAGAGTAGAATGAAAAATCCTCTGCTCCCATCATTGGCGGAACGACCTTAAAATTGGTCGTTCCAACCAAATCACTCGCGACTCTCTTCACATGCTCGTACATTGTGTTATCGTTCACAGTCGGAGGGTAGATCGTGTCCTTGTCTTCAAAAAAATCAACTGTTGCACTGCATCTGAATACACTAGCTTGTTCTGTGAAAACCTGTTGTTAAAATGTTATGTGAAGATCAGTACAGTTTACTTATTAGTCCGTTTAAAAAATAATAGAACTTTTCATTATTTTAAACTTTATACTCTTAGCCGAAAAATGTATACTCGATGACTTAACTAGTATCTCTTAGAAAAAGAGTATGTCATGTAGAATTTGAAGAAGATATTTAACGTTTAGTTATACTGATTTTGTTTTTTTAGTTAGAGTAGTGTGACTATGTTAGTTACTATTGACAGGTTTCATTGCCACCTATGTTACTCGCACTCTTTAAAAATATCAAAAGGTGCGTATCCGATTCGCCAAAAGTAATGTATTTTTGGAGAATTCGACACAGATACGACATTGAAAGTGAAGAGCTCACGCAACGACTATCAATAGTTTTTTTTTTTAGTTTCTAAATTGAAAGAAAGTCAAATTTATCTAAATACTAGACACGCGAAAGTGGGGGATAAATGCAGGGAAGAAAAAAAATTCTGGGAGGGATTATTTGTCCTTCTAGTCTTCGACACAAAGAAAGTGGTGTAGAAAATCCTCTTTTCTTTTGTATCGAAACGAAAGAGTAATGATTTTTGATGATATTTGTACTCCTCAATTTTAACTTGTACAGTACTTGTGGACATTCCAATAATTGAGTTACTTTATTACACGATTTTCAATATAGCTAAGTGACCATATACTAAAAGATTATAGTATTATTTTATTATGCACGTTTTTGTTATATTTTGTTTTCTTGTTCTACTGTTTTGGATTTTTTATTTTCTTTTCATTTAATGATAAGATCTTTTAGAAGATTGTAGAAAGGACTAGTCCTTATATATGGTGCACCATGAATATCTAAGAGTGGTGATTTTTTTGCTTATTTTTAAAAAACTTTTGGCCCAATCACCTTGGGATCATACCATGTGATGTGTAATTCTTCAATCAATTCTTTATTTTTTTGTGGATATGAGCAACATTGGGTCCCTATGATATTTTGCCAAAACAGGCCTATCTCTCTGCAATTTTAGGATAAGTGTTGCATAAAGCTCAACATGGTATGGTATGGTATGGTATGATATGGTATGGTAGATATCGAAATCAAAAGTTTTGATATCGCAATTTCGATATTATAATACTTTCCCCGTTTTAACTTATATGAGCAACAAGTTTAAGAAAGAAAGAAAGAGTTTTGAGATTTATAGTCTCAAGAAAGTCATAGATATTTGTGTGGTTATAAATTATTTCACTAAGGATAAAATAGATATTTTAAAGTTAAATTATTACTGAATATGAAAGTGTGCCATTATTTTTGGTATTGACTAAAAGGAAAAAGTAAGTCATATATGAATTGGGACAGAAGAAGTATATGATATACAGTTTAATTTTTTTGGTATATTGAATATCATATCGAAATGTATAGACATATACAATTTATATTTATTATTATTATACTAATAAATATGCAGTAGCTCGTTTATCTTGATTGAAATACCCTTTTTGAGTAACTGATTAACAAAGAAAAATGTTTATACTTTCTTTTGGATAGATTTTTATTTGTATAAGGTGTTAGTATACTATAATTTAGACGTTCCTTGAAAAGATCTGGTCATAATTCTCTATGAGTATATATGTAAATCAAAATCAAATAGATTATGATTATTGATTTACTATACTATAAAATACGAATATCAAAATTAAAAAATCTCAAATTAATTTGATATGACAATAATATAGTGCAATATTTTTATGTCTTTTCAATATCATTCATTTAATACCATGCCTATCTAGCCCTAGTGGTGACTCATGAAATGAAATGATACTTTATAACTAAGACTAATAATTGTTGTGGAAGTAAACTATGATATGATATGATTTATTTATTTTTAAGAATCTCAAAGTCTCAATATTAGTACTAATTATAGTGTTTACTAACCTCTCTTATCCTTTTAAGAAGTTGATAAAAATTGGTGGTTGAAAAAGCCCTGAATGTCCCACTGAGTGTAACTGTTTCTGGTATCACATCAAGATTATCTCCGGCATTGAAAGATGTCACAGAAACTACCTAAAAATTAAAATCACAAATCAATCCAAAAATCAATTATTTGAAGATGACATCGAATTATCAATATATTTTAACATGTTATAATTACTAATAAGTAACTTATTTTATAATACAAGTTACTAATTGAATGATAACTTTATAATTATTTTTTAAGTGATTCAATAACAAAATTACTTGAAAACCTCGCTTGTAAAATGAATATATATAATCTTTGATTCAACTTACATATTCTTGACAACCACTTATGAAGTTTTAGAAAATATTTTTTTAGGTATACATGAGGGTAAAATTCAGAAAATTACTTGAAAATTCCACTTTTAAAGTGAGAAAATATTATCTTTTTAGTACAAAAAGATAGACAAATTTTCAGATAAGATGAAGCCAGCGTTTGATCATAAATTTTGAAAATTTAATCTTCAAATATTTTCAAAAACTAACTCGGATAGTTTGGGGAATTTTGAAATTTCCACTCACAAAACTTATGAAATTTTTTTTCCGCATATTCAAACACAACTTCAAAACTCAAAAAATATGTGGTCACACAGGAATGAGATCTTGATATGATCCACGATTGTGATGTGATGGATAGGCTCTTTATGGAAACATTCTTCATAGGGGTTGATTCACTCTATTAAGGCCTTATGCAACATGAATACCGATTAATCAGACTCTAATATAAATATGACCCAAAAAAAAGAATTTTAATGATTACTAGTTGCAAATATACCCCACCTGAGAGTCCAATGGATTGGATTCACGAGAAACAATGCTTTGTAAGCTGATAACAACAGCAGAGGCAGCAAGTATAGGGTCAATTGAGTGGTGGGGATTGCTTGCTTGACCTGTTTTTCCACTAATGACAGCTTTAAAAAACCCACAGCCAGCAAGTAAAGGGCCTGTTCTTGATCCAATGACACCAGTTGGATGTTGATGTGAAACATGTGCAGCAAATATAGCTTCCACATTTTCCAATGCACCATCTTTGATCATCCTTTTTGCTCCATTCCCTGCTTCTTCTGCTGGTTGAAATATGAGAATAACTGTCCCCTAATAAAATCAGGTGACGGAATCAGGATTTTCATTAAGAAGTTTTGTAAATATCAAGTATATTAGACAGTGTTGGAATCAGGATTTTCACAAAGGGGAGTTATAAACATCAAGTGCATTAAACAGTGTCGGAATCAGAATTTTCACAAAAGAGATTCATAATTCATAAATATCAAGTGTATTAGACAGTGTTGGAATCAAAATTTTTACGAAAGAAAGTCATAAACATCAAGTGCATTAGATAGTGTTGGAATCAGGATTTTCACAAAGGGGATTCATAAACATCAAGTGCGTGTTGGAATCAAGATTTTCGCGAATGGAAGTCATAAACATCAACTACATTAAACAGAGTTAGAATCAAGATTTTCACAAAGGGAAGTCATAAACATCAAGTGCATTAGATAGTGTAAAAACGGAATTCATAAACATCAATAACAATAGACAATGATGGAACCAAAATTTCACAAAAGGGATTCAAAATATAAAGAACTAAACACAAGAAAAAAATAACGAAATTCAATATATACTTTGATATACACAAAAAAATAATTTAATTTTTAATATACAATATAATTTTTTTAACCAAAAAAATTCGAATGAACATCTCGCGTCCCTATCTTCTCCACACATTTGATCATCAAGAAAACTGCTTAAAAGGAACTCTCAAAAACAAAGGTTGTAAAGAGAAAGAGAAGATTGGATTGATAGTAAGAACAAGTTTTATTATTTTGCTGCTTTGCTTTGTCCCACAGAGCCCATGTTGTAATAGATTGTTATTTAAGAGTCTCACATTAGATGAAAAAAAAAAAAAACTTCTCAAGCAGAAATGGATTCAGGGTCCATTATACTGATTCCAATTAAACTAGAGAGGTTATGAAGAAAGGATTATTCAACATCATAGATAGATACCAATTATTCTTCTTTCATTCGATGTGAGACTCTTGAACGAACAGTTCAAAGTATATACACCAACTATTTAATTACTTACATTGATAAGCAAATGAATTTTGCACAATAATTGAAATTTAGCCTTTCTATTTACCTTTTATGTGACTTAACAACTTAAAATTTTGGTGTCATTTATATTGTCAGTGTATAAAAGGTAAACTTGAAATAATTTACAATATGTGCCCACTAACTTGCATAAAAAAAGTGACACGAACCTACAGGAGTTGTGGTGGAGTACTGAGTTCTCTTCCATTCTTTATCAAAGGTTTCTGATAAGAGCCTAGAGTATAGAAGTATCTTTATTAAGGAGAGTTTTACTTCTAATGATGGAATCAGGATTTTCATATAGGAATTCATAAACTTCAATAGCTTTAGACAGTGATGGAATCAAATTTTTTTAAAAGGAAATTCATAAATATCAACAACATTAGACAAGGATGAAACCAAAATTTTCGAAAAAGGAATTAAATGAACATTAATATCATCAAAAAGTGATAAGGCCAAACTTTTCATAAAAGTAAACATCAACAACATTAGATAGTGACTAAATCAGGATTTTTACAAAGGGATTTGATTAACATCTACAAGATTAGATAGTGATGAAACCTGAATTTTCACAAAGGGAATTCATAAACATCAATAACAACAGACAATGATGAAACCAAGATTTCACAAAGGAGATTCAAAATATAAAAAACTAAACACATGAACAAAGATCACTAAATTCAACATATACTTTATATACACAAAAAAATAATTTAATCTTAAATATACGATATAATTGCTTTGTCCCACAGAGCCCATGTTGTAATAGATTGTTATTTAAGAGTCTCACGTCGAATGAAAAAAATAAAAGCTTTTTGATTTGAGTTAAATTCAGGGTCCGTATTATTATACGATAATATAAATATCAATTCTGCTATAATATCATGTAATGAAATGGATACTGAATTTAACTCAACTCAAGAAGTTATGAAGAAAGGATTATTCAACATCATATATAGATACCAATTATCCTTCTTTGTTTCGATGTGGGACTCTTCAACAAATGGTTCAAAGTATATACACCATCTATTTAATTACTTACATTGATAAAGCAAATGAATATTTACACAATAATTGAAATTTAGCCTGCTATAAAAGATGGCTACCCTTATTTTCAAGTAATCAATTCTACTAGTTATGATAGTTTGATTTTTTATTTACCTTATTGTCAGTGTATAGAAGGTAAACTTATAATTATTTACCATCTATGTCCACTAATTAACTTGCATAGAAAAATGACACAAACCAAAAAGGGTTTTGGTGGAGTAGTATATTCTCTTTCATTCTTAATTAAAGGTTTCAGATATGAGCTTTGAGTATTGAGTCATCTTTGTTAAAGAATGTTTTACTTTCACTGTGAGTCCCTATAACATGAATTTGGATTTAGTCTGGCTCGATACAAAAAATTGAATGAAAAAATTTATTAGTCACACATAACAAATAAGATAAAATATAATTGGATGCTGTTTGGAGAGTGACGGATCCAGAAGCTTCTGGGATTGAATTGGACTCGTCTCATGTCGAATGAAAAAGAAAGCTCTGAGAGTTGAATTAGATTCAACATCCATTTCACTACAAGGTAGTACAAACATCGATTTTGCTATACTATCATGTAATGAGATCATTGTTAAATCAAACTCAACCTTGGAGTCATCTCATTAAAGAAGAACTAATCAAAATCATATAAAGAGACTAATAGTCTTTTTTTCATCCGATGTGGGACTCTTCGACGCACGGTTCAAAATGTATACACCACATGTTTAATTACTTATACTTATAGTCTGATAATGCAAATAAATGTTTACACCATAATTGGAGTTTAGCCTACTATAAAAGATTGCTTGCCTTATTTTCCAAGTAACCAATTTCACTGGTAATGATATTTTACCTTTCTATTTACCTTTTATGTAAACTAAATAGCACACAAATTTTGTGTCGTTTATATTTTCAGTGTACAGAAGATAAACTTTGAACAATTTACCATGTGTGCCCACTAACTTACATAAAAAAATGACACGAACTTACGGGAGTTGTGGTGGAGTAGTGAGTTCTCCTTTATTCTTAATTAAAGATTTCAGGTATGAACCTTGAGTAAAGATATATATTTGTTAAGGAGCGTTTTACTTTTAATGTGAAACTTTCTAACACAAATTCGAAATTAATTTATATATATAAATGAAGGAAATGATTTAGATCAAATGAGGGTAAATTTTTTGTAAATAAATCTTTCTATAATAACATCATTTCTTACGGATGAAAAAACAAGAATAAAAATTCAATATTGTGACTTGTGAAGTGATGGTTAATATGGGCATCTCTAAATTCTATCCAAAAATTCTAAAGTAATTAAAGAGAAGAGAAAACTCCCAAAAAAGAAAAAGAAAAAAGAAGCACTATAAAAAGGTGTTTTAATCTACCCCATTTTATTAATCCATTGGCCCCCCATTTAAAATATAGCACATTGGCATTTTCTTCAAAGTCCTTAAATTGTGAAAATGACTTGAAACAGAAATAATACCTTGCATATATAGTTCCATGGTCCCAATTATACTCTCAATAAAGCTGTTGGATGTCACCCTCAATAAGTCCTTTTAAAATTAGACTTCTTAACCAAAATAAAAAAAAAGGTATTCTTTTTGACAATAATTAAATTAAAATTAAAAGGCAAGGCTGGATATAATACAAGTAGTTCTTATTTTCATGTACGGCTCGTCTTTCAAATGTACTGATCTTTAATTTTATGCCCTTAACAATTGAATTTATGTCTAGCGAGACATAAGTTCTTTAACGAAACAAGACATAACTAATACAGAAATATAAATTTACGTCTCGCAAATATATATTTTTCTTTAGGAGTAAAAATTAAACACCCAACACAAAATAGTACAAACTGCAAATAACCTTTTCTTTTAGTTATAGATAGATTTGTTCATGTGTAACTACCAGTCTACTAGACATTATAGTACACAACTATAATGACCATGGGACCAATTCTTTATTTTTCTCTATTTTTATTGATTATTTTTTAATATATGCTCATATTATAATAAAGTTTGATAATCATAGTACTATGTAAAGATTCCCAAGTCAAATCTAGTACCCAACTTGTTCATGCTTCTAAACTATTTGCTGCATAAAGGTTAAGGGGCTAATAATTAAATAAATAAAAGAGTCCAATATTTGAAAATGAAATATTTGACTTAGGTCGTAGTATTTGTTTCTTTTTCAATGAAAGGCTATATGGAGGATGAGAGATGAGAGTTGAAGGGTTGTGGTTCTTTCAAAATAGATTATAAAAATATATCAATCAAATATGTAGATATGAATAATTAATGATCACATACGCTAAAAGGACAGACGTATAATATTATCCTACCACTTGACCTATTGGTTCATGTGACTAAAATGTTCAAGTGACAACTTCTCTATTGTCATTACTTGGCCTCCATTTATGGAAAGATCAAGTAGATATAATATGTTAGATACTAGTGAGGCATGAGTCAAAATCAAATACCCTATCAAAAGATATGGAAAATCAATCGACGAGGAGTTAAATCTGCTCTAAACTATCTTTAATTTCCTTTTTTTTTTATAATTATAATGTATGAATCAGCTTACGCGTACGTTAATTTATTTCAAGAGATATATGTTATCTTCCACTAACTTAGATATCGATCGAGAGCCATATGATGTTTTCTTATATGAAGTTCAAAAATATAAAGACCACCCAAAATGCACTTTCAATGGAGAATCCAATGCAATTACATTTGCACAAAGCTCTAAAAGAAACATTAGAAAGTAGATACTCTAATTATTTTTAATTTAAGTACTATATATTATAACTAATATTATTCGTACAAAGTGTCCTTATCTAAAAAGGTATCATCATAATAATTACCTAAGATAAATGTAGATCACTAGATTTGCTATTTGGCCAAAAAGTTTAGGTGGTATTCTCATTGTTGAAAATAAAATAGTCCAAGATACCCATGACAAATTAAAATGAAACAAATTTAATAAGAGATAATTTCTCAAATATTCTTCAAATGTTGTGCCAAAAATTATGGAATCCACCATATGGAGAACAAAAGAATATTTTAGTTTTATTTTAAGGAGTCACAAGAATAAACGTGTTCTTTTTATCTGTCACTCACAAGAACAACCTTGAATTGATAGGCTACACTTTATCGACAGTCTAACGAAGATAATTTTTCTAACGTATCCTACATAAATAAGATCCTTTCCAAACCCTACGCGTGCATGGAACTATACTGATTATGTTATTATTGTTATTGTTGTCGTTAATAGTCTACGCTCTTATTTTCTTTTAATTGGGAGTTTGGAAGGAAACTAAGGAAAGAGATTACAAAATGGAGAATCAAACCCTCATCAACAAGGTGAAAGTTCAGATAGTTAACCAACTAAGCTATATTAAGATTCTCTGACGTTACTAGGTCTTTTCACTAAAGTTTGAGGGAATAAAGACCATTAACATTATGTGACTAGAAATGAAAAGATTAAACTTTGTTTCACTTTCAAGAAAAAAAAAGTAATTTTATGACTAGAAAAAAGTGACATATTTTGCAAAATATGACTATTATTGTAAAACAAACCTTTAAGTTCTTCTCACGAGCCTTTAAAATTCTAGCCGCACCAATGAGCATAGCCACATGAGCATCATGGCCACAAGCATGCATTTTACCAGCAATTTTGCTCTTGTGCTCCCATTCAACAGCTTCCTAATATTTTAAAAAAAAAAAAAAATTAAAAAATTAAATGTGGATGGTCATAATTTCAAGATAAATACTTTCATTTTATTAGAATTTATATATTTTCAGGTGTTTAATAAATGAACCCGAGTCTAAGTCAAACTGACAGATAGTTGATGTCAGATATAAGTGAGTCACATGTTGTGAAAGTACATAAGAATGTACGAAAAGAAGATCTAATCTTGTCGTTCAAAATAAGTTAGACATGTATTTTCAAAGTAAAAAGGAATGTAGATATGAAGATAAAGAGTTGACACTTTACTGAAAATGGTTATGCATGTGAGACTAAAATCAAACATATAGTTGATATCAGATATACCTGAGACATGTATTATGAAAGTACATAAAAATTTTGGATAATCTTATACTGTCGTTAAGTGCAAGCAAAATACAGTATTTTAAAAGTAGAAATAACAATAGATAATGTTTGATGTTTTCTTAAAAAAATAATTAGATATTTCATGTGAGACTATACCCCACATACAAAAAAAAATAAAAAAATTAGAGTAATAGATCCCAAGTTAATAATATACAATTGTAAATATATTTACTTATTTATTCTCAATTAAACTGTTAATTCTTCTGTTTCAAACTCAATTTTATACGTACAAAACAAATAAGTAAATAAAAAATGAATATCAAGTTTCAAGTTTCAGAAGTAAGATAATTTTTTAAGAAAACACCAAAAAGGAGTTAATTTCTCAAACATCACTCAATTAATAATTAATATTTCACAAAATTATTTTTTCATGATTTTAATTCTTTTTCATTTAGAATAATTATTACTCTTTTTGTCTCAATTATACGCACAATTAAAATTCTGAGAATTAGCCAAGTTTTTGGTGATCAAACTTTTAAAAAAAAAATAATCTGTTAGTTATTATAATTTGGAATTTATAGTAATTTATACATGATTTTTAAATATATAAATTCAATTTTTTAAAAAATATTTTGATGTCTAATTAAGTGATTATCCGAGAAATTTAACCCCGTAAACAAAAACATGAGAAGGTTACATTTGAAAACTAAAAATAAAAAACCTGAATTGGAAGGGCATCCATATCAGCTCGAAGAGCAACAAACGGCGGCTGGCCGGAGCCGATGATGGCTCGGATTCCGGTGGTAGCCAACGGAAACCGATAAGAAATTTCCATTTTTTCAAGTTCTTGACGAACAAGTTTGCTAGTTTCAAATTCTTGAAAAGCAAGTTCAGGGTGTTCATGGATTTTTCTCCTCACTGATTTTATCCATTTAACATGCTCTGTTTTCTGGGCAATTTTCAAAATTTCATTTGAGCATTCTTTTGTCCAAATTGAACAATCAGAGGATGTAAAAAGAGTGATTTTTGATGTTCTTGATTGATTTTGAAGGTCTATAATTGTGGGTTTTTTCAATAAAGTTGTGGATTTGAAGTACGTGATCAATTCTGGTTGTTGATCAGACGAAGAAGAAACAGAGGTTTTTGCTCCTTTTAATGGAGTTATTATCATGCAATAGAGGAAAATGGTAAAAAAGATTGCTTTTTTAGAAGAAATTGGAAAAAACTTCATTTTTTTTTTGTTGTTGTTGAAGGGAGAGAGATGAAGATACGAAGATTCAAGAGAGATGAAAGTGTGAGTTTTGTTGATATGAGTAAATAGAGAATAATAGATAGATGGAAAGAGTGAGTGAATGAGTGTGTGTGAGAGAGAAAGAAAGAGTGTGAGTTAAGGGCGGATTCAATGTTTCGATATTGAATTTATCTGAATTCACTATTTTTTATATAAGATGTTATTGGTCGGATTCGTTTGAATTTACTATTTTGTTATAAATTTATGATAGAAATAAATTTTGAGTTTGACATGATCGTAAAAGATAACTTAGATTATGATTGTTCGAGATCATTTAAGGATACAAATTGTCATCCCATTTACCAATGTGAGGCTATGAACACCCTATGGTTACGCCGGCCATCTATAGTGTGGACAAAATAAACAAGAACTCCGCGTGCACAATTTTCATATGAATTTTTATGATTTAACTCAACCCTAAAAACTAGTGAACTAAATAAGGATACAAATTATAATTTCAACCACCAATGTGAGACTACTAACCATCTTAACAAATGTTCTTTTCATTACAAATTTACGTGTTATTTTTCGCTTCTTTAGATACGTCGTAAATATAACCAAGGAAGTAATACACTAAGACTCTGAAACATTGATATATAGATTATGAAAGTATAAATATTTGTCTAACTATGAAACTTCCTGATCTTCAAACACTTTGAATTGATCGGATTCTCAAAATTTTCACTTGTTAAACTATGAAACACAAATTTTCAAGTTTCAACTTTAAAATTTTGGACGGAATCCATAATAAATGTTTTGAATTTTCTTCTTTTAGTGGGGTTGGAAAAGGACGGCGAGAGCCACAAGGCGAATAGTAACAACACGTGGTGATAAACAAAAGAGAAAGGGTATAATAGTAATAAAAAAAGTAAAGAGGAATTTATAGTGATTTGTGTCACGTTGTGAAATTAAATTGCGTTAATTTATGGAAAACTAACGTAAAGTCTGACAACAATTGAAAGAAAAGTGGGACCCGACCCGTTTTGTCATTTTTCCAATTCAATTCGGGTGGGTCAACTCTTGTGGTCACTAGTAACTGATTGGATGGTAGAAATTTAAACACAAAAAAATTAAAAAAAATTAATTTTTTTTTGCCATAATAAGTATAAGCATGTTGTATAGCATAAATCACCGAAAATTGAATTATCGAGTCAAACTGAAAATTTTGATATTCAAAAATAAGTTTCAGCAGTACTTGATTTCGATAGTCGGTGAATTCGGTAATTCAATAACCGATACTACTGTATACGGCAAAATTGATGTCCTAGCAGATATTTCTCCTTATGCTTTAAACACCTACTATGATATTATTTGATATAATATGAAGTTTTAATAAAAAAGAGAAATGTTTTAATTTTTGTGGTCTAAAACAAGTCATAAATGTTTGTATGGTTATGAATCAACTCATGATTAAGGATAAAATTGACATTTTGTAGTTAAATTGTTATTAAATATAAAAATGTGCTATTCGTTTTTAGGATAGAGTAAAAATAAAATTATGTCACATAAATTGACACAGAAAGAAGGGATGGCATATACGAACGGGTTAAAGGGGTTAATTTACGGGTCAGATAGGTTGTTTAAAAGAGGTGTTTTAATTTATTTATTTTTAATATAAATGTCATGTGTTAATTTAAAAAGGTCGTGACAATTCCATTTGTCATTTAAAGAAATGGAAAATGAGTTGGATATTTCCTGCAAACCAACTTTAAAGCATAAGGAGGTATATTTAGATATTTTCGAATAGTTTAGAGACATATTTGACTATTGTTCCTTTTTTTAATAATGTCTGTTTAAAATCTTTAAATTGTGATCTAAAAAAATTGACTATTCCCAAAATGAGACAACCACAAAGAGGGACATTAATATTATACGGGACAATAAGGGAAAAAGGACGTAAAAAATTAATTAAGATGTTGCAAGCTTGCAGCTAGTCTATTTATCAATTTATATAGACTAGTAGACTATACTAATATAGTACTGAAACTATACTATATAAAGTAAGTTCAAAAAATAAATTTACTATTTTCTGTGATTAATTAGTATACAATAGATAACGTGTTGAATTTTTTTCCCCTGGTGAAATAAATGATACTACTATTTATTTATAGATTAGGATGTGTGCAATTATTTCATTTTTTTTGTATGAAAAGAAAATTTATAGTAGGAAGCATTTTTTATGCTTTTAACAATTTATGCGATGTGAATTTAGATTAAATAGTGATTCGTAAGTCCGGTTGCTTATATTATATTTGCAACGGTCATAGAGTTGAGAGGAGACAAATGCTTCCAAAACATACTCATGATTCTTTGCTTCGATTGAAATTTCTTTGTGAAATTCGTATAATATCTACGGTAAAAAAAAAAAACAATCACTTTTTAATACATATATTAAACAGTAACATAAGAGACTATTTGTTTTAATTCTATAAATGATTCATGAATAGAAATTACAGGTAAATCCTTGATTTGCACTCGACTAAATATTCGTTGATAAGGATTTACTAGCTGCTACGTACCAATTAAAAGTGGTCAAAATGAATATCGAACATTGAATATGAGATTGAAAAAAAAACTTCGGAAATTGGCGGGGGAAAACGACATTTAGAGGGTGTTTGAATTGGCTCAAGTGTTGGTCAAACCTACTTTTAAATTAGTTTTTAACTTTTGAAAGTGTTTGACAAAAATAAAAAAAATAACTTAAAATAAGTCAAAAAAAAAAAAGAAGTAGGTCTCCCACTACTTTTTATTTTTTGACTTGAAAGTCATTTAAGTTTGACATTTTATTTTTGACTTAAAAACTACTTATTTTAAGCGAATCTAAACCGGCTCTTAATTTTATAGCCTTAATTTTGTCAAACAACTTATCCATTGGAATAATGTGACACATTTAATTTTTGGCCAAGATTATTTATCATACATTTAAATTAAAAGTTTGGAGGTGAATTGTGAAACATCTTTATTTATACAAAATTGTCAAACTAGCTCCCTCAAATTTCAAGAAAATGTGAAAGATGCATTTATGAATTAGAAAATGACAATTTATATCATGTACGGAAAAAGGTTATAAATAGTTATAATAGGTATATGGTCTATACCATAGAATATAAATGTAAATTATACCAGTGGCAGTACTGGTGAAGACAAAAAAAATTTACCATCAGATCGATTATTTCTCTTTATATGTTATAAGAATAAACATAATCGATAATACTAATGAATTGAATATCGATAAAGTTTATTATATTAATCGACCGTTCATATTAACCAACGAGGCATGATAGCTACCTAACTAATTGGATGGTCCAGGCAATTAATCATTTGTCAAGTTTCAAATCAGGTTTTTAACTAAAGAATCATCACTTTTTGCTTTTTTATTAGGTCATAAAAATGATTGAGTTGAAAAAAAAAAAGAAAGAATATATTGACTCTTTATTTTTTTAAAAAAAAATCATATTAACGCATAAGAATCTTTCTTTTGAGATATTTTTTGCCATTTTCTGAAATTCTATCATCAACAAAACTTTGTGTGATGTTCTATTCACCTTGTGATATATTAATTTCAAATTATATTTTTTTTCACTCTAGTGAAGAATTATTTGAACTAGAAGTACATATATAATATTACTTTCGAATATTATGCTCATAGACAAATATTATGATGATTTTTTTTTTAAGTCAACATTCTTTCAATTTCAAAGTTGAAATATATATTTAAATATATCTTACCCTTATTTTTGGGATAAGGGTCTGAAAAATATCTCAACTTTGACCGAAATTGTTGTTACGATATCAAACTTTAATGAGGACCTATTACCCCCATACTATTTAATACCGTATTTTAAACATATATATTTGTCCACGTGGACATAAAAAATAATGCATAATTATAAATAGTAATGTGTCTACGTGGGCACATATATACCTTTAAAATACACTATTAAATAGTTCAGGTGATAAAAAATACACTATTAAACAGTTCGAGGGGAGGGGTAATAGGTCCTCTATAAAGTTTGATATCGTAACAACAATTCCGGCCAAAGTTAGAGTATTTTTCAGACTCTTATCCCCTTATTTTTTGATGTTTTATATTTTTAGATCATTTTTCTGTTGAATTACTCCACGTTTAGATTCTTTTCCATAATACATTTATTAAATGACAGTTGTGAGGAGAATATCACAGTGGCATTTTCATAATAATAATTGTTTTGAAATTAATTAAAATGCTGGTGGATTAAGTTTGATTCACCTACACAAGTGGAACCAAAATGTTGTGGGCTTGTGGCTATGATGGGACATATAACATACAAATACGGTAACAAATAAATGACTTAGCCGTAATAATATAATTCTCATTATGATAATATTATGTTAATGACATTAAAAGTTTTTGTGACTCTGAATATAATGTCATTAACTTCATTACTGCTAATTTTGTTTAATTATCACTAAATATCTCTTTTATTATAATAAAAGAAAAATAAACTATGGATCCATATCTAGAATGTGTCTCATGGCTACTATGAAAAGACGGATCTAATTGTTTTACTAAAAAAATACAATACAACTTTTTATCGATGAAATTAGAGTGAATGCACTCGTCCTCCTAGATCTGCCCCTGCTACTAGAGACCTAATGGTGTAATTGGTATGCTTAGTTTTTGTAATGACTATTTTAGTAATTAATATCCACTCTGACCTTTTTTACTTGTTCAATTTGACTTTTTATTTATTATTTTTGACAAATCAAGAAAAGATAATATTTTTGACGTATTATACCTTTAATATATTTAGAAGGTTAATGTTTTTGAAAATGGTAGAAATTCTTTAATAAGTAAATCGATTTTGAAATTCTATCAATTGATAGATGTAAAATGATAAACTCATTATATCAATTATTATTTTTTAATAGATGTGTTAAAGTAAAAAATGGACAAGTAAATAAGAGACAGAAGGAGTAAAAATGTTAGTTATAAAGAAAGAGATTAATTAAAGTAATTTCTTTTTTTAATGATTAAGTGGCACCTTATCTATATGTGTACAATTTAGTGGGGCCATTTTTGTTGACCACAAGCAGTATTTAGTAATTAATGTTGACAATCAAATCTAGAAATAAGTAGTGCCTTTGAAAGACTTTTATTAATGGACATGTGACACTTTTTAAAGGTCAACATTTTATTTATTTATTTATTAAGCTTACTATCATTAGTGCTTAATAATTTCTCGAAGTGTTGCAACTTGTAAGTTGAGTGGTTTCTTATCAAGCTTAATTAAAATCATTAGAGCTTAAGAAAATTGTGTCCCTTAAACAAATTTAAGTTACAGAGGAAGGGATCACAAGTTTCAAATTTGTGCTTACATTAAGCTAAATATATAGCTCAAATTGATACAAAAGTGTTAATCAAAATATTCTCAAGTTTTTTTTTAAATAATTAGGCGTGTTAGACTTACGTCTCATTGTTATTTGTTAAGTTTTTTTTATTTTTAATGATAAAATCTATTTTAGCCAAAATCAAGTGTACTGTAATGGTTAACCATGTTTTCCGTCCAAATAGAGGTAGACATGGTAGGGTAGATATCAAATATCATATTAAAATTGATTTTTTTGATATTTCAACTTCAATACAATGATATTTGAAATGGTATTTGTTATGCATTTAAAAAAATGGTATTATATATATATATATATATATTGAATACCATATCAAAGTATATAATTACATATAATAATTGCAAACATATAAAATAATATTAATATAAAACTAATTATTAGACGTCAGAACTTTGACTAATCTACTTTGATTGTCTTTTTGGATGATTGATTAACGAAGCAAATTGCTTGTACTGCCTTTGAAGATTTCTACATGTGTAAAGTGCTAGTATGATGTAACGAAAACGTTTCATGAAAAACCCAAATCAAAATCTCTATTATATATGATTATATGTAAGTTGAGGTCGATCAAACTATGATTATCAATTTATCGTACCACAAAATATCGAACCATGCCTACAACCAAGTTGGTAAACCAAAGTTTGTGCAATGGGCTTTATCTTATCAATCTAACCCAAATTCTCAATATTGGGCCTCTTCTAGGTTCCAATTATTTTTCCTAGAATTTGGGAAGATTCTTTAATTTGTCCTAAATAATTTCTTCTCTGGTTTATGAGAGTGTATCACAAATAAAATATAATGGCAGTTGACTTAATGATCGTCTCAACCATATATTTTACAGAAAAATAAAAGGAATAAAATGCAAACATTATATTAGTCACAAGTTAAATAAATATTTAGTCGAAAACGACTGATTATTAGTATTAATTTTAAGTTTGTAACAATAGAGTATCATTATTAGTTTTACTTTTGATGTGACAATTCTTTTTAATTAAAAAAAAGTAGGTATATTTTGAGAGTTAGTGGTTCTCACTTCATCTATATTTTTCTTAACACAAAGTTTTAAAAATAAAAAATTAGTGGACCAAAGACAAATCAAAGTAATTCATGAGATATTTGAAAATATCTAATTTTAATTATACGTGATAAAATAATTCTAAAAATAATATGATATATTTTTCTTTAAATATATGATCGAATAAAACCAGAGACATCGTATCCCTACTAAAATGCATCTTATTTTCCGACCAAAGCTTCATTTTCTTATGCAAGTAGTTTTCTACTTCTAATAAACTTTTTTATGACGAGCTTACCTCTTTTCTTAGCTCTAGTAGCTACCATTAGCATTAAAAGAGTAGGTATATCTGAAAGTTAGTATAGCTCATTTTATCTATTATTGTTTTTAAAATAATAGCCGACTTTTAAATGTTAAATTGAAGCTTTGTTGTTTTCGAATAAGAAATGAGAATCTTAGTTACACATCTGTCATATTTGACGTTTTGAAAATGAAATATTGAAAATTAATCGAATCAAACAGAAATAGAAGTGAAACCCAAATGATTAAGACATTTAGAAAGCGAACTTAATTGATTGAATCTAGCCATCGATCCCTTCACATTTATGTAGAAAAATGAAATAAAATAAAACAACTTGTATTATATTATTGATTTTATTAGTTATTCCATCATCCTAAAGAACCTTGCATAATATTTTAACATTAAAAATGTAGACGTGGCATATTTAATTAATTAAACGTGTTTAAGTATGACATATCCACTAATTACTCGAGTTTAAATTTTAAATCTATTAGAGGCTCGTGCATGTCATGTGATCTCACACGCAATGACTCCTTACAAACATATATTAATAAATAATTAGTCATTTGATTGTATATTAATAAACGGGTTAATAGCACTTTTAGTTCTCTAATAATTGGTAAATTATTATTTTGGTCCTTATAGTATTTGACTATTCGTATTTAACTTCTAACTAATTAAAACATGTGTTTTTAGTCCTTTTACGCGGGAGAATATTTGGATTACTTTTAAAATCATATTACCGTAAAACATAGAGTAACAATACAAACATAATGTGACACATGTGTGATTAAGTAATGGAACAATTGATACTTATGATAAAGGAAACACAACGATCCCACAGTGTCTTACAGTCTTCTTTGACTCTGCGAAATAACTTTCTTTCTTCAGAGTGAAGTCAGGGCTCTGCTGAGTGTCACTTCACTCGACCCTGGCCTACATACCTATTTAAGGTATTCTCAGAGAGAGTCGCCCCAAAATTTAACGAAGTGTTTAATAAGATGTCAGAAGGATTAAAATCAAAATTCTTCAATTATTGAAGGACAAAATGTGCAATTATCCCAAATAATTAAATATTTCTTAATTAGAGTAACTATCATGATGAGCTGTGCTCTGATGAAATCTATTGGTTATAAACTATAAATCCTCATATATAAACATCATGTCAACATTGTCTTACAAAATAGTACTACTCCCTAGTTAGTACTACTAATTAGTAATTAAAGTACAAAAAAAGTCTTAAGAGTGTGATTAGCAAAAATGCTTGCCATTTCTTCTCCTATGTTTTCTACTAATTATAATAATTTTGGTTGGCTTTTGGAAGATCCAATTAGCCAACAAATTAACATTAATCCCATGGAACCTCTTCATTCATCATCATCATCACAAAAAAACCTTCAACACTCTGATTCAACTAAATTTGATCAGATTACTATCAACGGTGGTGATCATCATCAACCTGATCAGACGGTGAAGAAGCTTAATCATAACGCAAGTGAACGTGATCGTAGAAAGAAAATCAACGGCTTATATTCTTCTCTTCGTTCTTTACTTCCTCCTTCTGATCATACGGTATGATTTCTTTTCTTTGATCATATTCATCCCAGAAAATCTGTTTATTTTGAAAAGTATTTTTATCATACGTGCTTTACAAAAAATTACTTTTAAAAAGTAACATTTTATGTTTGACTTATCAATTTGGAAAATACTTCTGTCAATATTAGAACAATAATTTGTGCTTGACTAGGAAAACGATCTTTGTACTACTCAGAATCAACTTTTTTTCCCTAACAAACACTTTAGACTTCTCAAAAACTTGATCAAACAGATGATTAATTTTGGAGAATTTTTTTTTTATTGTCATATGCTTATGAGACTTCATAATTCTTCATGTTTCACAGAAAAAGTTAAGTATTCCATCAACAATATCAAAAATTCTAAAGTACATACCAGAGTTACAAAGTGAAGTGGAAAGATTGGTTCAAAAGAAAGAAGAATTTACATCAACAACTATTTCCAATAAGGAAAATTTAGGTGATTTTAACAAGCAAAAAAGAAGAAGTGGAGGAATTGAAAATTCTTCATTAGTAATTTCAACAAGTAAATTAGGTGACAAAGAAATAGTGTTTCAAATATCAACTTTGAAGATCAATAAAGGTTCAATTGGTGAGGCTATTTCACAATTAGAAGATGAAGGACTTGTTCTACTAAATGCAACTTCTTTTGAGACTTTTGAAGATAGAGTATTCTATACCTTGCATTTTCAGGTATTATCACATATCCTTTAATTTCTGTCTGTCGATGTATTTGCTTTGTATCTTGTTATTTTATTATCATGTTTTTCTTTCAACCTTGCTTCGAAAACTTTTCTTTTGAGTCGAACGTCTATTAGAAACAATCTTTCTAGACTCCACTTGTAGGATTATGTGTGTTGTTGTATTAAATGTCTTTTTGTCTTCCTTTTAATCGTATATGGTATCTAAACTTCACCTACCGCTTAATCAAGAATAATAAAAAAGGACATTTTATCACAAGAACAAAACTGAATTATACTAATAAGAATAAAAAAGAACAATTATTTGTCTTTTTATTAGACAATATTCAAAGCATGATCATATATATATATATTGATATATTAGTAAATTTTTGTTTGTTTTCTATTTTACTAATTATTATTTTTTCTTCTTTTGATTTGGGTATTTGTTCAACAGGTTGAAGGAAGTATGGTGGCTGATGTTGACATGTTAAGAGACAAACTCTCATATTATTTTGAGAAGGAAGACAAGTTATAATTACTACAATGAATTTCTAGTTTACTTTTTAGAAAGATTTAATTTATATAAAAATGACATTGTAATTTCAGTTTAATTTTTTCCTCTTTTGCTAATATATATGTAAATACCATCTTATTTTTCTTGTCATTGTGAATGTGCCTTCATTTTCAAGAGAGGCAATATCTTGTAATCATAGACATGTTGACTATAGTAATATTCTTTGGATCTTGAGTCATTTGCATTTCGACAAGTTTGGGATTTAGTAAATTTCTATACAAATTTGTTTGATGGGGAATTTATATCAAATTAAAGCTCCTTCTTAGGTAGAGACCCCAAATTTTTGAAGTTTATTATTAATTTCTATAACAATTTTAATTTATTAGATGACAATAATTGAGTTCATAGTCAAATATTATATAGGATTTAAGCAAAAGTTATTGAGTTTTCGTGAACTCACACCTGACAAATTGGCCCGCTCCTGCTAATAGTGAGCTGTTATGGCTGAATCCAAATTAGTCGGGTTTGCTTGAATTTAAAACTTTGAAATCATAAGAATTTGATTAGCAAAACTGCTAAAGCATCTTGTTTCGTAAGTCGTAAGTGTTGAAGTATGTTGTCGATCTCATCTAATATTTTTAGTTATTCCACATAAGCACATTCTCTATAGTTATTAATTCACGTATGGATCAGATTGACGTTGTGTCTAACTCAATCGGAAAAAAAAAGCTCCATTTATCAAAAACCATATATAAGGGATTTAATTATCTCTCCTAACCAATGTGGGACACTAATATCTGACACATATAAAATTTTATATATTTCATTGTATCACATTAAGCTCTACCAAGTACCAAGTAATTCACAAATAAGAGTTATTTGCACTCCCTTTCTATTTTCTTCTAGCTCTTCTAGTTTGGAATTTTGTGGATTCCAAAATTAGATACTTAAGTTCAAATATTTTTGTTTTTGAAATGTAAAAGTTCAAATATTCTCATAATTTTTAAAAGAGATGATATATTTAAATATGTGGTGATCTAAACCACGTTACCTACTATTTGTTTGGCCCAAGAAATTTTACGAATTTCTCACTTAGATATATTATTATCGAGCTCCGAATATTAGATTCATGTAACATGATAAAAATTTCTCATTTCTTAACCGAAAAAAATATATGGTTATGAAAGAGTGAGGTGAAACAAAACAAACTTGGTAATAGAGTCGTGAAAATGCTTTTTTCGAACAACAAGCAGCTCTAGAGATTTGAGGGCTCTTGCTATAGCCAAATACAAGGTAATTAAGAATCATTTATACCAATACTGATACGTATGTACCATATGATTTTGTATGCTTGTGTTATAAAGTTCATTACTTTCTTCTCTCATCCAATATGAGATTCGCCTAAAATTTCACGTACACCTCTTCTTTGATCTTTGAAAACTTATTAATCTAAAAATTTGTTAGTCCTTATCGATCTGTGACCACTCCATGTCATGACGCACCACATTTAATTTAACTAATTAAACGTGCTTACATGCACGTGACATGGCAACTAACTACTCAAGTTTATAACTAAAAACATACTCAATGCTCGTGCATGACATGGTATCCACACGCAATGCACATTACAAACTTATACATTTTAAATGCAAATAAACATTGTCCATAGAATTACACAAGTACTATATTATATAGAATTATTATTTTAACAAATAAAAAAGACTAAACATTAATTTATTTCACTTGTTATGATATGATGTATGTCCTTATCAAAACTATATAGTATAGATTAATTCTCATTATAAATGTCATATGACAACATAGTCTTAATCACAAATTAGTAGTAAACCAGAAAAATTAAGTGTTAATTAGCAAAAATGTTAGCCATTTCTTCTTCTACTTCTCCTTTATTTTCTACTGCTACTAATAATAATTTTGGTTGGCTTTTGGAAGATCTTATAAGCCATGAATTAACAAATAGTGGAGAAACTTCAAATTCATCTCATAATAAGAGCCTTCAACATTGTGATTCAAATAAATTTGATCAAATTATTATCAACGGTGGTGATCATCATCAACCTGATCAGACGGTGAAGAAGCTTAATCATAACGCAAGTGAACGTGATCGGAGAAAGAAAATCAACGGCTTATATTCTTCTCTTCGTTCTTTGCTTCCTCCTTCTGATCATACGGTATGATTTTTAAAGCTTAATGATATTTTTGGGAAAAATTGTGCGATTTTGGTTCAAAATGAATTTTAAAAAGTGTCTTTTATGTTGTTTTAGCATCGAATAACGATTAGTATCAGAGCTAGTGATTTGATAAGACGAATATGAAATTGGTAGAGTGATGACTTGAGGCTTGACTTAATATCTTTACCTGTCTACGAGTTAATTTACTATCTTTACCTATAGCTTGAAAAAGCATACACACAAAAAGAGGCATATGTTTGGCTTAGATGGCCATAAATTAAATACTCCGAATGATGATGGTGTCACGTAGTAAATTTCAAATTATCCCATGAATCTAGGTGAAGGGCATGTGGAACTTATATGGTTCAAGGGGGTGTATCCGAATAAAGTCATATATACATAGCTAGAAAAAAGAAGAAGTTATATGATACTTTTAATGATGTGAGACCTTTTTGATAAAACTGTGTGAACATGACCTCAAATGTACAATATCATAAAAGAGTATCTTTAGGTTATTTTAGCTTTGACAATATGGGATTTACAATTAATTTTGAAGTATTTTTTTTTTCATAATTATGCTCGCTAATATTACTTCTTCATTTTTTATGTTTCACAGAAAAAGCTAAGCATTCCATCAACAATATCAAGAATTCTAAAGTACATACCAGAGTTACAAAGTGAAGTGGAAAGATTGGTTCAAAAGAAAGAAAAATTATCAACAACTATTTTCAATAGACAAAATTTAGGTGATTTTACCAAACAAAAAAGAATAAAAGGAGGAATTGAGAATTCTTCATTTGTTATTTCAGCAAGTGAATTAGGTGATAAAGAAATTGTGATTCAAATATCAACTTTGAAGATCAATAAAGGTTCAATTAGTGAGGCTATTTCACAATTAGAAGATGAAGGACTTGTTCTACTAAATGCAACTTCTTTTGAAACTTTTGAAGATAGAGTATTCTACACCTTGCATTTTCAGGTATTATTAAATATCCTTTTAATTTTATTTCTATTGCTTTAATCCCCACCTTGTTGCTCGGATCCTGCAAAAATGTTGTCGGATGTGTGTCATATCCTCAAAAAATGAGTTGGGACGATGTTTTTGGAGGATTCGAGGAATGTAATCTTTAGGTATGTTTGATTTAGAGAGATGTATTGGGAACAACCTCTCTATCTCTATGAGATAGGGGTAAGGTTTGCGTATACTCTATTATCTCTAGACCCCACTTGTGATATTACACTGTATGTTATTTTTGTTTTTGTTTATATATAGTGTTTTTCCTTATATGTTTTTTATTATTTTGGTCAACAGGTTGAAGGAAGTATGGTAGTTGAGGTTGACATGTTAAGAGACAAGCTATCATCATATTTTGAGAATGAAGAAAACTTATTACGACAATGAATTTCTAGTTTTATGTTTATTGAAAAAACATTGTAGTCACACTTTTCCTTTTTTTTTTCTTTTTTCCATCTTTTTCCTCTTGGACAATACTCAAGAGCAATACAAAAATGTAAATGTATTTTTATTTACCACGTTATTGTTATCACCATTTCCACAAATCTCAACTGGTTTTGTAGTCCTTTACAAATTCGTTTTTAGTTTTATGTTTGAAAGTGTGAAAATAAGCCTCAATTGGTGAATTAACAAACCTATCTTTGACGCGTCAGATTTTTTTTATAGTAAGACATTGTTACTAAGAACATATTATATAGCATGCAGTTATTTATGTATTATATGTAAGTAACTTATGCAACAACATGAATAGTGATAAGATAAAAGAAAGGCTTGCTAGAGCTCAAAGAGAGTGAGTGCACCTGCATTGCTGCATGGCCTTTATATACATTAATTAAAGAGAGGAAATATTGAAAATACTTGTAAACTTATTAGTTTCATTTCCGAATTACTGACAGAGTGACAATCTTAAATCACCCCTCTACTTAACTAACTGAACTTAAATACAACCCTTTATCTTTCCACATGGGTGAAATACACTCCTGAATTCTCGTTAAATTTAAGTGTGTTTTCAACACTTCTCTCGATTTTTTATTAAGAGCTTCATGCTCCTACCAAAGTTTGAAACCACTTCCTATGTCATAAGGCAGTTATTAGGAGTGTATCTAAATTTAGTTAGTCAAGTAGAGGGATAATTTTAAGGCTGTCAATAGTTCGAGGACACAATTAATAATTTACGCCAATTTCAGGGTGTTTTCAGTACTTTAGTCTAACAAATTCTTGTACGTACAATAGCTAGCACTACCTGAAACTAATTTTTGGCTCTCTGTTCATCATATTCACGTTTTCTTTTTCTGCAAGACTCCATTAATAACATTCTCCACATTCATGAAGAAACTCCATATCCCTCAATCAGATTATACAGAAAATTGGAAAAACTTTCAAAAAGATAAACGCTACCAAATAATGTTAGCAAATAGAACTGATCAATATTTCAACAAGGAGCATTATGAAGCTGAACAGATCATCAAATATGGATATACGCGAATATTAGTACGTTTCATCTTCTTTTTTCTTCATGATTCAACTAACATTCTTGTTCCCTTTCTTGAACCCTTTTTTTTTATGACAGTTTGAGAAGTTACCAGAGATTGTGAGAGATTTTACCGTCGGTTTAGCTTTGATTGAGCAGTTACCAAATATCGCGCCATTTTTGTTGGAGTCAGCTGCCTACAGGATCATGCTTTTAATAGTTAACAGTAAGATACGTCTCAAACTAGAATAAATGTTTTATCTTATAATTATACGGTTTATCATAATCGAGGTGACATTTTGATTTTTTTTGGGCACATTATGCAGAGGATGATGATCATTACTATCTTGACATGGATAGTTTTTTCAATAATGGGATTGTAGACAATCTAATTGAATGTTGTCGATCAAGAAATTGGCGTAGTCTTCGTGTGAGTATAGTAACTTATAATAGTAGTTTGATACATAGCAAGTAATATATTACTGATTTTGCTCTTTTTTTTCTTAGAGTCAAGCTGCTGAGACATTATGTGAATTGGTTAGATGTGGAACGATGGCACAGAATCAGGAATTGCTTAGACGTGGTGTCGTTACTATTTTCCTGCAAATGCTTAATGATGAGGAAGCTATAGACCTTGATGATGAGGAGTGGTTGGATGACTTACTAATTGTTGAGGTACAAAGCTATTTTTTTCTTAATTTGTTCTGCAGTATATGTTCTTGAAGGAGCTTCAATGATTGTACTAAAATCATGTATGTATTTTATGAAACAATCGATGTTTTTCGATCTCCTAACTTATTTTTTGATTTTATTTACTAAAGGCTGTGAAGACTTTGGCTTTGTTGTCAACTAAAGTAGATGTCAGGGGTGATTTGGTTACTGCATTTGTTGAGCAAAATCTGTGTAGAAGGCTGATGTTGCTTTTCAGGTTAGTTCTTCTCGATCACATGCTTGTCGTCTACTGTTCTGTTATGTTTTTGCCTACGCGATCTGATAAAATGAGTTGATTATAGGAATACTAGACACACCATAGTTGAAAATGTGTTGACATTTGTGGAGAACTTTCTTACTAGAGGAACTGAAGAGCAAATACAGGTAATCCAAACTCCAAAGCATTTGTTGTCTCTTATTCCATCATTTATTGTTTTACTAAGTTTTCATCTTATGTTATATGTTTTAGGTTCTCCTTGACAACCAAGTTTTGCATCATCTCAGACTTGTAATTGTCGAGCCTGTGGTGTCCGATTTATACCTCCTTGGTGGACAATATAAGGCAGTAGAGATTTTGGGTAATTTTGCCCGTCGTTCAAGAAGGTTGAGGGACCTTGTTATTGACAGTGGTGAAGATCTCATCTCATTATTTCGAGTTCTTCGTTCCCTAGCAGATGATGCCATCGTTGCATTTGACGCTTCTCCAGCAATCAGTGCTGCCAGGACAATAGGATACTTGTGTTTTGGTAGTCCACCTCCACCATTTGATAAGGTTGAGCTTGTTTTCTGTTCATTGAGATCTTTATATCACAGACTAATTTCTTTGATGCTGATACGCGCTACATTGTTGTTGTTTCAGTTGAGACCATCATTACCAATCCTCTGGTTTCTCATAAATCAACTGGAGCCTCATATAGGAGAAAGAGCATGTCCTGTTATTAAGCATGCGTGCTTGATTGTTGCATGTCTGTCACGCGGTGGATTTGATCCTATAAATGCATTGATTGATGACAATATGTGCCCAAGCGTGGTGATGCTTTTGACGTAAGTTATTTTAGCTAGTTCTGATAAAATGTTTAGCTAGTATAACATAGAATCTAATGAACTTGAGGTTATGCCAGACATCCTGACAGTGAGGTAGTTGCAAGTGTGCTGAAGGTTGTGGAGAACTTCCTTAAGAATGGAACTGAGAATAAATTCAGGTAATCTTGTATTGTCGATTTTTACTTATTTCATAGGTATTATGTCATTTTTGTGAATGAAAGTCTACTTAATTTTTCTAGGTTCTACATGACAACCAAGTTCTTCAACATGTTTTAGAAATTCTAATCAATCATGACAATCTACCTCCTTTACATCTGAGGAGTGTTTGTCGTGCCATCGCAAATATAGTGAACTACCGGAGCAGTCAAATCCAGGTTCATTTCCATACATGTGTTATCTTTTTGTAGCTGAGACATTCTATATGAATACTATTAACTAAAGCCTTATTCTATGAAGCAGAGAATGGTTGATGCAGGTATCTTCCCTTCTATTATTCAAATTTCGATTAACCAAGAGGTTGGTGATACCAAATATGAGGCAGTATACGCCATCTCAAGTGCTGTCACGAGAGGATCTCACGAGCAGATTAGGTACAATCTTCTTTTTTAGATTCTTTAATGTTGTGACCATGACTTTTAGTGAAATTCTACGATTTGGTTTGTGTGTTTCACTTATCTGATTTGGAAGGTCTCAAATATGTTTATTTGGTATTTGCTCAGATACTTGGTAGATCATGGTTCAATTGTAGCACTATGTCAAGGCCTTTTGTGTGGAGGTTACACTAGAAGAGCCTCTTGTTTCCAGGGTCTTCGCGGTATTCTGAGGGTTGGAGAAGCTCATAAGGTAGATGGTGTGAACATCTACACACAGATGATCACCGAGAACGGAGGGCTTGCTAGGATCAAGAGTCAGAGGGATGACCGTGATGTCGGAGAGATAGCAAGAAGATTGTTGAGCTCATACTGGCCTGGGGAAGTATGATATGATTTGCCTTTTTGTTCAGACTACTAGTGTTGTGTACTTAAAAAACTTGATGAGCTTTGTAGTTCTTGCCTTGTAGGCTGCTAGTGTTGTGTACTCTTTAACCTCTAATGTAAAAGAGTGATGCTTTACCATTTACCGACATATCGTCAATCACCACACATTTTTCGGACATGACCATGAAAACCACCAATTACTAACATCAACAAGCTTTACTATCACAATCAACAACATCACTATCAACTGTCACCATTATGTCAGTCACTACAACACCAACCACCTCCATCATTACAAGTCACAACTATCACCATCACCATTACTAGTCACTAACATCAATCATTACCACACACCTACAAACCATTGCCACTGTCACTAACGAGTTTAAATATTTTATTTTTTAAAAATTTATATATTTTAATATTTAATTATTTTTTATTTGATTGATATATTTACAAATTAAAAAAAATACATTCAGATATTGAAAAACAAACTGTAATAGTATTCAAATTTAAAAATAACATTTTAATCTCTTAATCAAATATGTATTCAAATTCAGATGTGCTAATAATAGTTTAACATAAAAATAGATATTTAATGTCATGAATTTGCCATTTTAGTATATAATTGGCCCAAATAATATTTATTTTTTGTAGTTCTCCTAATAGCAGTTGGACGCCTCAAATAGGTTTCTTTTTTGTGTAACTGCGACCCATACATACAAAACCCGGGGCGGATCTAGAGGATAATCCGTTTTCGCCACAATATATATAAAGTATTTTTTTCTTAATATATACATATAGATTATGAAATTAGAGTTTTGTTTTTAGCGTTCGGGTTCAAAATTCACGTTGAGGTTACAAGTTCAAAAGTAAATTGATGGAGAGGAACAAAGACCAGAATACGCAAGCCTATGTTCAGGTTCCTTTTTTTTTTTTGAAAAAAATATTTGTGCAGTGCTTTGTTAATTTTCTTTTTCCTTCTTAGTGATAAATAGGATGGTTGTCACACGTTGTAATGTATTGTATGATAGTTTAAATATCATGTTTATTTTGATCGTTACTTAAAATCTGTTGTCCCATTATATGTAACAACCAATTTGGTGTGATCGCGTAGTTACCTAAGCTTAGTAATTGCTATGTTTCCGTTTATTACAGATTTTGGGGACAGGAATGGATACACAAGAAACATCCCCATCTGTTCTGCTCTGCTTCGACCACGAAAGATTCATATTTAATGCTGGAGAGGTAACTCTTGAGTGATAATAATATCTATTTATCTGCTTGCAAGAGTTTCTAGTTTAGTTACTTAGTTCTAACAACACTTGTACGGTGTTAATCCTTAAAGCATTGTTCATGATGCAGGGATTACAACGCTTTTGCATGGAGTATAAGATTAAATTATCTCAGGTATGTATGCCTCAAATGCGCGATTTCAGTTTCAAACTAGTACAAAAGTTGTTGATCACTGCTAAACAATTACAGATAGACCATATATGTCTTACTCGTGTCTGCTCTGAGACAACAGGTGGACTTCCAGGTTTGCATCACTTTCTTAGAGAACTAAATTGATTTTCTATGTGGTATAACTTATTACGATCCCAATAATAAAATCTCTCATGAAATCATTTTCGTTCATGATCCCTAATTCACTTTGTCTTAGGCTTGTTATTGACTTTGGCTGGCATGAAAAACGGAAGTTCTGAGAGTGATGATCATGTGAGTAACTCCCCTATTTCTCATTAAAATGAATAGAGACAGCGGTGTTACTACTTGCTAAAAAAGCCTCTCGATTTGTCTTTTAAGGTTCGTATATGGGGTCCTCCAAATCTAGATTTGTTGGTTAATGCAATGAAGACTTATGTACCTCATGCTGTCATGACGAAGAAAAATATCATTCCACAAAGTGGATCTGCATTAGCTTCCCCTTTACATGCAGAGGAGCTGCGAGATGTTGAAAAGTTCAAGGCAGTTAGTATATCAGTGTTTCTCCTATCACCGACTCAATTTAGTTCGAATGATACCTCCATTGTATATATTTGTAAATTACATGACATCAGGGGGAAAGTTGACATCGTAAAGGCTAAAGCTTATGGACTCGAAGATAAGAGAAAGCTTGGACAGTTGCAGAAAGGGATCAGTGTGAAGTCAGATCTTCTGGATATAGAGGTCAGTTCTAATAAACTCGATCGTTAGGACTATAGTATGGACATTGTTTCTGCAGTATTCTTTGAAATCAGACGACTTTCATTTTTGGCTCGTTCAGGTCCATCCAGATGATGTTATAGGTCCACCTATTCCTGGTCCGATTGTACTGATTGTCGACTGTCCAACAGAACCTCATGCACAAGAGTTATTCTCTGCACAAGCTCTTGATGTGTACTATTCAAATTCCGAAAGCAACTCCACCAACGTTGTGAACTGCATCATTCATTTGAGCCCTGCTACCGTCGTCAATAGTCCAGTTTATGAGAAATGGATGAGGAAATTTGATTCTGCACAACATATTATGGCAAGAGCTACAAGGTATGTAACTCCTCTTAATGCTTATTTTATATTTTTCGATAATCAACACTGGTTCATAGTCGTTCTGTCGCAGGAAGCATGAAACAACTCCAATTCTAGCATCTAGTGCTAGAATAGGTACAAGACTGCATTATTTGTGTCCTCAGCTTTTTCCAGATCCTAGTTTTCCTTCTGTTCATAATGATGATGACGACGTTGCAGCTCCAAATATCAAAGTACCGGTGGAGGTTTGTTTTGAGCTCTAGAAGTCGATAATCACACATCTTTAAAAGTCGCGGAAAACTTGTGATACTCTACTTGTCTTTGCAGGGTTCAGTTTGTGGCATATCTGCTGAAAATCTCTTAAAGGTATTGTTGACTCCAATTTTCCTGATCACGTTGCTCGGACTCTTTAAAAATGCCCCCTGTGCATGTCGGATACTTCAAAACTAGTGCATTTTGGAGGATCTGACACGGAACATTATTGAAGAGTTCGAGCAACATAGATGGAAACTATATTTACAGTTGTAAAGGAGCAAGCATATAACCTTAGGCTTCTTACTACAACTCTATGATACCTAACAGTGAATCGGCATCTTACAACAACGTTCATTTTTTATTTTTCATTTGCATGGAATGAACTTTTCTTGTCTAACCTGTTCAACAGTTCGCCTTACGTCCTCCTAGAAAACTGGGATTGGACAGATCATGTGTTCAAAATACGATGACCTCCTCCGTTTTCATTGAAGAGTTACTTTCAGAGATTCCTGAGATTGCTGATGCAGCTAAGAGCATAAGCAAATTTTGGCACAAACCTAAAGAAGATGAGGTAGAATTATCCGACAGGCAGGACAGTAATGATGTCGTGACTGAAGAACCTTCGAAATTCTGTGTCCCTAAGTGTCTCGAGAATGTACAGAGAGATGATCTAGAGATTGTTTTTCTTGGCACTGGTTCTTCCATACCTTCAAAATATCGAAATGTCAGCTCTATCTATGTTAATCTTTTCTCTAAAGGAGGTTTACTCCTTGACTGTGGAGAAGGAACTTTGGCACAACTCAAGAGGAGGTAATTACATTGAACTCTTTCGATTCATGTTATGTCGTTCATAATCATTTTTGTCATTTTTTTATGTCGTGTTCCACTCCCCGGGCTTATTTCAACTCTGTGAATAACAGATATGGCATTAGTGGTGCAGACAGTGTAGTTAGAAATCTTAAATGCATTTGGATTTCCCATATCCATGCTGATCACCACGCTGGTTTGGCTCGTATACTTGCTTTAAGACGTGATTTGTTGAAGGAAGTAGAGAATGAACCCATACTGGTTATTGGGCCAGAGAAGGTTGGAGAGTTTCTTAAGGAGTATATAAAATTAGAAGATCTAGACATGTTGTTCCTCGACTGTTGGAGCACTACGCGGTCTAAGTGGGATAACATGGAGGCTGAAGACAGTTCTCTGCAGCCCTGTTCGAAAAAATTGAAGCCAAGCACTCCACTTGATGACATAGCATTGCTAAAGCATTTAAGGAAAGTTCTCGGTGAAGCAGGGCTAGTGAGACTCATCAGCTTCCCTGTTGTACACTGTGATGACGCGTTTGGTGTTATCTTGGAATCAGCAGACAGAATGAATCGAGGGGAAGTAGTACCGGGTTGGAAGGTTGTGTACTCTGGTGACACGAGGCCATGCTCAGAAGTTATAAACGCATCTCTTGGAGCAACAATTCTTATACATGAGGTCAGTGCATGAACTTCCCCTCGTGTCAAAATGTTTGTCTGGTTTTGACTTGGCACGGATTTTAAGAAAGTGAAGAAGACTTTTGAATCCTGTAACTTATCCTTGGTTATGCAAAGTTCATGAATTGTAATGTGTAGAACAAGGAAATCTTTTTTTACGATTGACATGTTAGTACATTATCCTCTGCAGGCTACGTTCGAGGATGGCCTTGTAGAGGAGGCCATAGCAAGAAATCACAGCACAATCAAGGAAGCTCTAGAAGTGGGAGATTCTGCTGGTGCATACCGCGTAATATTAACTCACTTCAGCCAAAGATACCCGAAAGTACCTGCACTTGATGAAGTGAGTATGCAAAGAACTTGTATTGCTTTTGATCTAATGAGTGTAAACCTAGCAGATTTGCCAGTGCTCCCTAAGGTTCTTCCCTACCTCAAATTGCTTTTCAGAAACAACGGTTAATTTAAATTTTAAAGTATGGTCAGACTGTTCTATAACAGTCATCCTATATAACAGTCTAGTTTTCTTTGGACCCGACTTTCATATATGTTATATTATACCTCTCTCGAATTCTTAAGCGGCATTTACATTTGTTGTTGATGAAAAAAGATGCAAAAGAAGAAAAGAAAAGTGTGAATACATCACTCTATTTTTGTAAAAATAAAGCTAGAAACTCATTTGTGGTAATTTCTATTTTAAAAGGCTTTTTTTTTAAAATGGCTAGACTTGTGTTTGGGGCTTAGTTCTGTGAGGCTTATGCCCGAAGTACTCGATTGTACTTGTACGCATTAAAGATTGATAAGTTCAATGCTCAAGGCTCGATTAAGAGTTATAATCAAAATCGTGTCAAATTTCCTAATTAGCATTGTATTGACCCTCGAATTCTTTAACGAAAGAACGATAGAAGTTTTTTTCACTATTAATACTCTGAATAAAATATTACTCCCAAACATTTGTTAAGTTTGAAACTTTCAAATTTCAAAATGTTGTTTTCAGTATGTTACAAAAAGTTCGCATGTGTGGTAGAAAACAATCCATGATATTATCACATACTAACAAATATTATCATAAAGCTGAGGAGCATTTATCATATTGTCTCTTTCTTCTCTTTATTGTGAAAAGTGCCGACCTACATCTCGCTAAACTTAACGTCCACATATTCGCATATCCATTTGCAAAATATTGTGTAAATACATATATGAAAAATTTTATTTTACGATGTCTTCTCAACATATATGGCATATCCATTTACAAAATATTATTTATATATATATATATATATATATATATATATATATGAAAAATCTTATTATGTCCGGATCATCAATGACCATATGTGTGTAAATATTATCACCATCAACTTTATTAGCCTCTCTGACACCTTTAGATATTTAGGAAATTCAGCAAATAAGAGATTTTTTTTGTGTAACCTTCACATAAAAGATGCATAGCAACTAATCCAACATCATATAAAATGTAAAACCATTAGAGGTGACTTAATATACAAAATTAATGATCTAAAGTTAATTCTTAATAAAAGATCTTAAACATTTTAAATAAAATTTATATACGTACATGCAAAAAGTTAGTGCATGTCACATTTTTTTCTTACTTATTATTCATACCGCAATACTTTTATAAGACTTAAATCCATTAAGTTCACAACAAACATCTAATAGTAATATCGTTAATTATAATAGTTTATTAATAAGACATTAGACATGTCTTTGTAATACATTACTTTGGATCTTGTTATAAGAAACTTTATTTACTAAATAAAGATTTTAGTAGTTTAATTTAGGCATAACACATAAATACACTTTTTAACTTGGCCTCAGTTGATATGTATGTCCTTCAATTATGAGTGTGCACAAGTAGACACTTAGACCTGTAGAAAGTTGAATAAGTAGACACAAATGTCATATGTAACATAATACATGTAGAATGCCACATAGGATGCAAAATTGTCATGTAGGATGTGTGTGTCAACTTATTCAACTTTACATAAGTTTAAGAGGTCGTTTGGTAGAGTGTATTAGGACAAAATCGACCTTGACCGAATTACATGAAATAGAAAATCACATAATAATTCAAAAGTATAATTGGAAAGAAGCATTTTGTAGAGTTTTAAACCAAATTAAAGGATTAGGTGGGAATCAATGTACCAAACGGTTGATAAAAATAATCCCTACATAACTGATCTTTGTGTTATTAATCTTTGTATCAAACGACCCCTAAGTGTCTATTTGTGCACAACAAAAGTTGAAGGACATAAATATCAGATGATGCTAAGTTAAATGACACGTCCATTTGTTATGCCTTTAATTTAAATCTAAAATATTTCTGTAATTATTATTATTAATTTTAAAAAGACAACCTTTCTTTCTTTATCTTGTATTAAAAAAAATTGTACATTTGTTTACAAACTTCAATTTTTTAATTAAGCAAAAATTAAATCACTAATCCACCCCATCCCACCCCACACCCCTACTCATCCACGATAAAAATTTTATAATATTTATCTAGAATATATATAAATATTTGTCGTGATGGCATAACAACAAGCCAAGTATGATACTATAGGTTATAAGTAAAAATTAATGTCTGAAATGCAAGCACATCTTCTCTCTTTAGTCATCTGTCCAATAAAAAATTTTAATTTAAACTATAGGATATACATTTAACAAAGAAGAAAAAAATGAAAAAAGATTCCTGGCTGATGGAATCAAATTAATTATATGGAAGTAATTAAATAATAATTATACGATAGTTGAATTTTTAAAATATAAAATTTAGAAAATAAACCTAAGTGGTACAGCCACGTGGTCCATCAACTTTGGCTCAAGCTTGTAATATGAGAGCTTGTGTTGTCCATGCATGCACACACACTTTTCTAACAATTTAATTTTTTATCACTAACAATGTATATTTCTTCGATCTCAATTTATGTGATGAAATTTAACTGATGAATCAAAGGTATCAAAATCATAAGCTTAATTGAATTTCGACGCGATAAACATAAAATGAATTGAATTAATAAATACGCAGGTTATATTACTTGAGTCAAAATAGACTAAACAATCTATTATAGCCCTAACTTGTTTTTTTTTTACTAAATTTTAGTTTTGAGGCTATGTATATATTCCATTTCTTATTTACTCCATAAGTGTTGGACAACTACTAAAATAAGATCCAGGTCATAGTATTATCTTAAACTTTGTATTTAATACAATAAGAAGTATTCATCAGTTAAATATATAGCTTACTCTATTTATCAAAATATTATTTGTTGTTGATATATATTTTTTTTATCAATTATTTTTATTGTGACTTTTTTATTATTGTATTTTTTTTCATACATGATTTTATATGTTTTACTTAAACTGAGAATCTATCAGAAATAACTTCACTACTTTCACAAGAAAGGGATGAGAGTTAGGACTGTCTACACACGACCACTTTTTTCAGACTCTTAAATTACACTGAATATGTTGTTATAAATAAATAGAAAATATATTATATCTATGTAGTTTACCCAAGTCTGAGCAAGATTCCATTTTTATTTATGTGCATCCAAGATAAGATCGTAAATTAAGTAATTAAGGTTACACCAAACGCACCAAAGCATTATGTTTATTTTAACTAATTTTTTCAACAATGAATAAATTAAGGAAATTAGACTTTTTAATCCCTCAAATATTGATAAATTTTGTTTTTAATCCTTATAATATTTTGTTAAGAAAATTTAACCTTTAATTAATTGATATGTACGCTTTTGATTCCTCTGACGGTAAATCTTCACAAATTTAATGACTTTTAAGCGTTAAACCATTCAATTATCAATTTTTCTTGTAAATCCATATCTCAAGACAATATATATATAGTTCTAAAAGAAGTCTAAATATCAAAGTATATTTTTTATAAAGGGATCAAAATACACATTTTAGTTATTTCAAGGTTAGATAAGCTTAAAACAATATTACAAGTACCAAAATCATAGTTTACTAATAATTGATGGATCAAAAGTTCAACTATCTCATTAATTGTAATTCTTGGAAATTGTAATTCTTAGATTAAAATAAAAACCAAAATATTAAATTCAAGAAAAATTATATGTACGGGCAACAAATTGTATAAATACTCAAGATAGTCAATCTCTCAATAAAATCATTTCTCCTTAAAAAAAAATGCTAGCTTTTTTTTCTTCTAATATTTTTCCAACTATGAATAGTATTGGATGGTCCTTTGAAGAACCACTTAGCTATGATGATTACCAAAAAAATACGACAACAATAACTATGCCTCAGTTCCAAACCGATCAGACTAACAAGTTGTTTGAAGGTTTACGTGTCGATAATACTACTGATTTACCTTTATCTCATCATCAACAACAACAATGTTTGAAAGAAAGTGAGTTTGATGTTGATGAGTTAGGGGTAGAAAGGTCATTAATGGAGAAGAAGCTAAATCATAATGCAAGTGAACGTAATAGAAGGAAGAAGATGAATTTTCTTTATTCAACTCTTCGTTCTTTGCTTCCTCCTACTAATAAACATCAAAAGGTACAACTTTACAAAGTTTTTTTTTTTTTGACGTTTCATATTCAAAATTTATTGATTCGATTAATCAAGATGCCCTTTGTGTAAGGTCCATTTATGTGAATAATGCTCAAATAGCACTAGGTATTCACTTTTTGAGACGCTATTTAAGGTTTAGCTAGATTAATTCATACCTTTGTGTCGATTTTTGAAACTTCAGATCTAAGGTTTGAAGTTTAATCGTAAGGCGGACAAGTTTAAAATTTTTGTAATGATGGCTATCTTTTAAGATGGTTATTTGTGCAATTTTTCACAAGCGTTCCTTATCAAAAAAAAATTTAATTTTCAGAATTAGAATTCGAAACTTTAAAGATAAAAGGATATCATCTATTTCATTATACATCTTAATGGTAAAAGGCCCCTCTTCAATTCACCAAAGAAATCTTACAACTTATTATAATTAATTAGATATCCATATAACAAAGTAATTTTATACAACAAACTACTGCTTCTAGCCTAGGGTGGATAAGGGGGGTGGGGTGGGAGGGGGGTTGTTCTAACTTCCAAAAGTTGGAAGTTATCTTGGATGAATTTTATTAGTTTAACTGAATTAATTACTTTCAATTCTACTTTAAATGACGGAAATGAAGTATATAATAAAATCACACTCATTTTGAGTCATTTAATTCTAAATTATGTTGTAGAGTAGGTTGAACAGTTAAAGGTATGCATTATTTGCCTTGACCTAATAACATCTAAAAAGGGCTAGAATCCTGAACTAATAAACTTCAGATCCCTAATCCGTCTCTAGACCAGAATTAATTAACATCTACCTCAACTTTGATGTAATTAATATTCACTTTTAATTTATTAATACTATTAGATGTGCATACATATTCTTTTTATCCATATAATTTATTTAACCTATATATGTCTTCTTCTTTTTTTAATTACAGAAAAAATTAAGCTTTCCAGCAACAGTATCATATGTACAAGAATACATACCAGAGTTGAAGAAAGAAATAGAGAGGCTAAGCAAAACAAAGGATTTGCTTTTATCAAAGAAATCAAATTATTCATTACTCCAAATTGATGACAATAAGAGAAAATTAATTATGGGTGGAACTTCTTCTAATTCTTCAACAACATCAATTTGTGCAAGTCAACTAAGTAATGGACAAGTTTTGGTACAAATTTCAACAACTCAAGAAAATGATTTTCCAATTTCACAAGTATTTGCAAGTTTAGAGGAAGATGGATTAATTTTGCTAAATGCATCATCCTTTAAATCTTTTGGAGACAAGGTTTTTCATAGCTTGCATTTTCAGGTATATATATATTAGTCTCTATGGTCGTTTGGACATAAAAAATGTGAAATTTGAAAGATAAAAAAAAAACAAAAGGAGGTATTTGGTAAAAAAATGTAAAAACTTATATTTTGAAATTGGAGTTGTGTTTGAACATGTCGAAAAGGGTAATTTTGGAGTGAAGCATGTGAAAACAAGTATTTGAAATTTTTTGAAGTACTAAAAATTATAGTAATTCTATGTCCAGACATGATTTTGGAATAAAATTCCAAAAATAAAAAGTAAGAATTATTCATGATCAAACGGGCATTTAAATGTGTTGTTATACTATACTCCATAAATTGAAAACTAAGACTCCAAAGAAAAAATGCATGTGAAATTTTGATAAATTTTTTATATTTATGCAGAAATAAGTATATACATATATAGATTTTAGATTATAGATAAATAGGGTTAATTACTTAATTTTACAAATGGTGGTTACTCAACTTTAGTCAAAAACCAGTTGTTGATGTTTTTTTTTTTTTTTTGAAACTAAAAAGCCCATCAAACAATATAATTTTCAGCAGAAATTATGGTATTTCACTAAAGCTTAATTCTAATTTGATTTTCTTTTTGTGATTTTTTCAGACGCAAGGGCCAATAGAAATGGACATTCAGATTTTGAAGATGAAGCTTTTAGTAATGTGTGAAAAAAGAAAAAAAGAATCATATATACTTTAACTTTCAAGTTCGGTAATTTGGTAATTGATTGTTAAAAGTAGATATTAAATATTAAAATTTTAAATTTCGGTTCGATAATTCGTAATCGGTAAATTAAATTTGGGTTTGATATGGAATTTTAATATCGTATTGAAGTTGTAGCCTATCGTATTACAATGTTAATATTATTTTTTCCAATCATATCTATTTTTTTATGTGGAGACACGTTAAATAGAAGATCAATAAGTAAAAGACATCAAGAAAAACAGATTGATACAACTAAAAGATATGTATATGGGTTGTTTATGTTCATTCTTTAACTTTCTTCTTTGAACTTGTACTAATGAGTAATGTACATGTTGATACATGCTCTTTATTAAGTAAATAATTTTGTATTCGAGAAATACCAAATATCAAATGGTACTAATGTCTCATACCAAACCCAAATCCGAATATCATAATTCTAAAATTCTACTCCCGAATACCAAATTACAAAAAATTTCGGTTCGATTCGGTAATACGATTTTTGGAATTTTATGTTAGCCCTAATCAAAATGAATGGATTGGACTGAATTTAAACAGATTAAATGAAATAAATTAATAAATTCACAGAGTATTAACACTTGATTAATATTTTTAAATAACACCACAATAAATTATTTGAGAATAGATGTATGATTTTATGAAAGATTTAATGTGAAAGAAGTACTATTGGGCTATAATCCCTTATAAAGCCCATTTTGATCAAATTCATGTAGGCCCAAATAATATTTGGGCTAGTTAATGATTCAAAATTTATTTATTAATTTAGTTCATTTTGATTTTCTTAAATTCAACCAACTTGCCCTCTAATATCTTTATATCTTATTTATTTTTATTGAGATACATATGAATTTGAAAACACATAAATATTAAATATGCATTACGATCGAAATATATATATCTGAATACACATTTAAATTTTAAATAATTGAAATTCATGAACTCATTGTCAATGGTGCTGAATGGTGATAGTTGATAATGATGAGAAACGACAATGATAGTTGATAATGGTGGAGAATGTCAATAATAGTAAATTAAAAGAATTTGTGAACTATTATTTTTAAAATCTTTAATGATGTTAACGATTGAAATCTGGATTTAAATAATTAAAATTAAAACCTTTATTAAAACATTTAGATTTGTCCAATGATATGAATATATGTCAAACATAATTTTCAACAAAGTAAAACCACATTTCCACATTATACATTTTCCAAAGACATAATCATTTTTGCTTTCTACCTTACATAGTCAAATATTTAACCTTAATCTAAAATTTTGCAATATGTCAAACCCGCCAACGCCAATGACAACAAAAATCCAAAGAAACGTAAAAAGATTATAGTATCGCGCTCATCTAAATTCATGAATTTTGATACAAAATATAAATTTAAGTATGAAAATTAATTAAAATCATACTTTTCTTATCTCAATTTATACAACACAACATATATTGTGTGAGTAAATTTTTTAATTTTGATTAGGAATTCGAATAAAAAAAACTTTAGATTTCTAAAAGTAAACTTAACATATTTGGAATAACTACTAACAAGCATGATAAGTTATAATGATTAATAATACGAAATACCTATTAAAAAAACATATGAACAGCTACAATCAAATAAAAACTCTTTTGGCACTTAAAATTCAAAAAATAACACATAAAAATGACGGAGAGAGTAATAAATGAAAACACATCTGACTCTTAAAATTCAAAAAGTGTTGCATAAACTGATACGTCTTGTAATATCAACATTTATTATCTACTTTTAATTTGAAAATATCATCTATAGTATCTTAATGGAGCTAAAAAGTTAGTACACGTACTTATTTATAAGTCAAATTATTGTCCTACTAGTAGTATTTTGATAGAGTAATTTTGGGTCAATGTATCAATTGATGATATTAGCTAAAATTAAAGATATGTCTTATTTCAATGAATCAAATGTCTGGTCTGAAATATGGTAGAGGGGAAAAAGTACATTCTCAAAATCGAGGATACCAAAGGTCCTACGTTGTCTCAATATTCATCTCCCATTTTTGTCATGGAGTTTGACTATAAATAACACCATTCATGCTCCTAGTTGTAGGGGCCAAACCGAAACGATGTCGGAAATTTTGTTAAGAAAATCCAGATTTAATATACATACATATTATAGTTTTTTGACGAAGGGGTCTGACTAGACATGCTGAACTATGTGTGGCTATGTCCCTGGGCCAAGTCATCGTTTTTGTTATGGATTCGGTAAAATTCAATATTTTGACTTAAATTTTATATTTATATCGGGGAAAAAAAATATTTGATATGTATAAATTAATAAGTTTTTTAGAATAACTTAGTAAATAAAAAATTATGATTTAGAATTTATAAACTAAAAATTCTGATTTCGACTATGGTGATTTGTGATGTTTAATTTGTACCAAATATGGTGTGATTTTTTTATCATTTCAAGCTAGGCCTTTTCCACATTAAGAACAAAATCAACATATGTAGGTGATATTTTATACCAACCTTGTGTATATATTCGTGTGGGACTGTCCAAATTAGTTTGTGCAATAATACCAATTGCACGTGCAATAGTGTCTAAATTAATTTTGTGCATGAGGGTGTTCATGTATTAGATTTAATATCGGATAAATCAAGAAACAAAACGAGTCTGACTCTGTTACTATAATAAAAATTAATGAATATTGGATATAAATATAAAAAATTAGCTCAAAAGGTCATGAAGAGACCATTTTTCTCATTCACAAACTATTGTAGGGCTTCAATTTTCAAAACAAAGCTCATGGCACAATATTATTCTTTTTGTCTAAAATATCTGTAACAAACCCAATAATAAGATCAACTCAATTCAAATTCAAACAATCGACAAATCTATTTCATCAACTTGTAATTGAAATTACAAAGAAATTTAAGAATTAAATGGAAATTGAAGAACACGAGTAGAAGAAAGGGGATGAGAAGCAGAAGTCATAGAAAGGGGATGAGAGGACTAGACATTTTTCTCAACATTTTGCATAAGTCCAATTTGCTCTCCCAAGTCGTATTTATCAATCCGGATCCCAAACATAGTTTCTTAATTCGGTGTTGGGCTATTTTGCCCATATTGGCCCTGGCCCGTTCATAACAATATCACATACGTTTATTAACCTGCCCTCATCCTATCGTCTTCCGTCAAAAGTGTCACAAATGAGTACTAAAATAATTCCTCTTAAAGCTTTCAATTAACTACTTGAAAAAGTAAGATTTTTTTTCTTTTTTAAAAGATAGATCCTTTTTATCAACATATATTAAGATTGTCAGTATTTCCATAATGTTTCTTCATAACGTTGTTCGACATAAATTGTCTAAATTCATGTAATAATACAAAGTATCTATCGTTTTTTATGTTTGTTGATGATTCAACTTTATTGCTTGTAATTTTTAAAGTGCTCCATATGATTAAATTAGTTGTTCCAAAGAATAACAACTTTTTTTTTTTTACTTTTCATCAATTTGTGTACGTAATTGCAACATGAAAAGTACATATTCAATTAATCTACAAATGGGAGATTCCAAATTTAAATAAACAAATATCCAAAATGAGTTAAATGGTGAGATTTTTGAAAATATTATGTTTAAGAATTTATGTTATTTAGAATATTCACATTCAATATAAATATATTTTGTGTAGACCAAAGTTTAGGAATTTACCTTATTTAGATAATGTAGATTTTTTTTTACCTAGAATAAGAAATTCTTGTAAAAACTTTTTTTAAAAAAAATAATTGGACTATATGAAGTACAAGGTGCGGAATCAAATTCACACGAACAAGGTGAGAGTTTAGTCAGTCAACCAATTGAGCTACGACTCGAATCTTGAATTTATCGTAACATGAAAAAGATAAATACTGAAAAAAGCTTAGTGTTTATAGCAGCTACATACAAATGCTTGTGTGATAATCAAGATTATAAATATTTTTACGTCTATTTCTGATAGTACATGAATAATCAATACTACATATCATATGACATGTGATTCTAAATCGATTGCTTATCGATCGATACACATGTGATAGTCCATGTTTCTCTAACCTAAACAAGTGGAGAATTAAATACAAGTAAAAAAAAAAATCCTTTTTTAAAATTACTCAACTTGCATGTGGAATAATATTTTGACATCTTACATTTATCATTTCATTAAGTCCTTTATTAGCAAGAGGGTAATATTTTTTTTTCCAGAAAATAAAATAATTAATACCACCAATAATAATAAAGGCCAATGGTAATTAATTAATTAATTAGCTTTTAAATTGAAGGTTTTAGTAGAAAATTAGATGACCAGATACAGAGATTCTTGGTTTTAGTCATCAATCATAATTTAGCTTAATTGTCTTTGTTTTGAAGTTATCACTATATCACCATCAGCATTCTATTAATTACTGGTTAATTAATTGATTAAGGAAATGTACCTACGTACTTAAGTGAAGATATTTTTTCTTAAATTGTACGTCTGGTATGAGATATTTTTCATATAGTCACTCAATTAACAATTGTCATCTCAGAAAGTCGCTTTCTTTATTAAAGATAATTGAAATCAAGAAAAAAAACGTGACTTTCCAAAATAATACATAGTATGACAATAGAAAAAAACAACCGAGTTTGCGATAGATGGTAGATATATGCCACTATCACATAATGAAGTTAATTAGATGACAATTAAATATTTACATAAGCCCAAAAAGATGTCATTAACTAATTTTTGTGAAGATCTTGGTTATTTTATTTTTCAGTAAATAACTTCATTATATTACCTCATAAACAAATATGCTACAAAAAAAATCTTACACAAAATACATTTCACATAATTATGAAAGTAATTATTAATTTAAAGTATTTCCCTTTTTCTTCTTTAGTAAGAAAATATTTTTGTTTTCTTAAACAAAACAAATAATATCTTTTTGTAAATTGTAATCCAAACGGAACTCAATTTAAATGGTGGATGAATTACGTAATTAATTAGTGTCAATGCATTTTTAATTAGCACAATGTGAAACTTAAACATAATGTAAAAGATAAAATTGACTAATCACATTCAACCATTTTTTTATTATTATGCACTAAAAAATAGTAAAAACGTCTTAAATAATTTCATTCCACTTATAGAAAATATCATCTACCATTAATTCAAGAATGTCTATCATACTGATAATCTTTCCATTTTATATCAATTCAAGAATAATAACTTAACTAAAAAAATATTCAAACGTATTCTGGAACATTCTAATTAGAAATTGGAAACATTGTATTCTTTTTGAGTTTTGCAAGAAACTTTAACTAAAGATCTTCTCATTTTTTATTTATTTTTTTAATTTTTCATCTCTGACTAAATTTGAGTCATTCATTGCAATTTGCAGTGTTCATTCGGGATAGTGCTTTCAACAGATTTTTTTTTTTATAGCCAAAGCTTAAATCCAAAACCTTTGATTTAAAAATGACACAGTTCCGCTACTGCATCACACCAACATTTTGTTTGTTGAGTAAGAGAAGGATAATTACACTATTGAATAAAGCTTTTTTTAAATATATGATAATCTTCTTGTATTATTATTCTCAACTTAAATTTTTTTTTTATTGGCATTTGAGGTCTCGATACTAAAATTTGGCCTACATAAAGTTCAACTTTCGACCATAAAGAAATATGGTTTAGAAGGTTTCAATATCAAGTTTTAAATATAAAATTTTAGAAATAGAAAATATTTCTTCTAAATATAAATTTCATACTATATAAATTCAAATTAATCAAGTTATAACGCGAAAAATATGGAAAATTTATCGTCAATTCAATTTTTGGAAAAATCTCAAGCAAACGGCAGTACCATTCATATCCATCTTTTTTTTTAATTTACTAATATACCCTCCTGTACGATGTATCCAACCCAAAATTTTGACATTACGGTTGTGGTTGGTGAGGTGACGTGTCGGTTTGACTATGACTCTTAAAGACCGATATTGATATTTTTTCGACATTGAATTCATCTGAATCTAATACTTTTCATGAAAAAAATATTCTTCGTTTGAATTTATTAAAACATTTTTTTATCCTTTTCAAAAAATAATAATTCATTCTTATTTTAGTAATTTTTTAATTTCAATTTTACACATGATATATTTAAGATCAGAATATTAAATGACATTTTAAATGCATTTAATAATATCTTTAAATCAAAACCTTCTTTATTTTCTAAACCTTACCCCAAAATAAAATAGGTCAAATAAATTAAAGCGAATAAAATATTAAAATTACAAATATGAATGTGTAATATTTTTTTTTTATAAATTCTACTTTAATATTGAACCCATAAAATTTTCCTTTAATTTTAAGTTAGTCATTTATCAAAAACAAAATCATATAAGAATTAAAATCTATATATATATATTCAAACCTCATTTATGAAATTATACTTTAAAAAAAATTATTGTTATTATTAGTATATATGAAACACGTAAACTTTAAATTCTGAATTTGTATCTGTCTCGCCTTCCCCTACCACCTAGACCCCACCCCCACACCCCACACACCCCAAAATCTTCCTACATATTCTCCTCACTTTTTTCTTTCCTTTCATCTTCTTCATTTATACCCATTCATTCCCCTAATACCCCTACACATACTTTTTGTTTCCTATATAAATCAAACATTTTATTAAATTACTTACATTTTATATATTTTCAAATGAATGAAGATGATGATGTGCAAAATTGATCCATTTGATGATAAATCAATTTTAACAAATTTGATGTTGAAGAATTTGAGTTCATCTAGGGCTATTTTCGTCATGGTGATTTTAACGATAACGCTTTTGGTGTTGCCGTTAATTCTACCGCCGTTACCACCACCGCCGCTAATGCTACTGTGCGTTCCAGTTTTGCTTTTAATTTTGCTTGTTTATTTAGCTTTTACTCCTTCTCAATTACCTAATTATAATGTGCCTATTACTTCTTTGTAAAACTTGTTTATTTACTATGAATGTCAATAGAACGGATTAATATAATTTCGATTTTTCCAGATTTTTTTGTTTTTATGTAGTAGTGGTAAAAATGTGAATTTGACGTTTTTGTCAGAATGTTTGTTAGAAATATGAGATTTTCGATGGAATGTACCAATTGGTGTAATTAATTCTGACAGAAATATATGAAATTTCTGATAGAAAGTCGTATTTGACATAAATATTAGTACTAGATTTTTTTTGTATTTTCTTTTTATATAGTACGTGAATTTCTGACGGACGTTTTTGTTAGAATGTTTGTTATATTAGAATTTAGAAATATAGTTTTTTTTTATGGAATGTTTCAATTGGTGTAATTCTGATATATATAAAAATTTTGATAGAAAGTCGTAAAAAATATGAGATTTCTAATGAAGAATTATTACTTTCCAACTAATATTTAGTCGGAAAGTAGTGATTTGGATAACTTTTAATACGAATACATTTCATAGGAAGTTATAGTTTAGTTCTTTTGGTTGTATACTTGTTTGTCTAGGGGTGGAAGTAGAGTACGGTTATCGGGTGTTCATCTAAATTCAATATCATCAATGAAAATATAGAAGGTTCTAATAAACAATACTCCTATAAGTTTATAACTTTAAAAATGTAATAAGTTTAATGTTAAGAATCTTATTAATTGAATTCATAAATCTTAATTCTTAAATTTGTCTTTGTGTATGTTTTATAGTTCATACTCAAATCCACAATTTAACGTATACATACATTAAAGTTTGAATTCTTGTTTACATCGACAATATATTTATTTATTTATTGTTGGGAGCAAAAGGTGTGAGTTCTAATAAGAAAAAACAAATGGAGGATTTTAGTTACCTACTAATTTTCATGGTGCATTGAATAGAGTAGTTATAAGGAAACTTTGTTTGAATTAATTTCATCAGAGAATATATGTGGAATCAGAATTTACTGGAAAAAAAAATAGGTTCGTTGGTTGTATTAAGCTCTCGTTATCTTTGATTTTGAAAAGAGCATAATCACAAGAGTTCAATATATGCGGTTTTGCTCTTCTTTTTTTTTTTGCAAGAAGCTATTTTTACGATTTGGACTCTTGACCTTCTGGTCACACGACAACAATCTTACCAGTTACATTACACTCTCCTTCATAAGCAAAGGCATCAAGTGAAAAAAGAAACATTAATAATCATATTTTTACCAAGATTTAAACCTAAAAATTTATAATTGTTATTCACTTAATTGATTAATATTTGAATTTTGTTTAATAAGCATTAACTTTTGGGTAATTATATCCATAGTTTTAACGTTTAATTAAGATAAAATTAATCGAATTTATAGTAATATATTAATTAGTTGTAACCATTTGCCGCCACTGGTAGTCTGGTATTGTCTTAAATTATGCATAAAATTTATAAATATCTATAAATGGTCAATTATATTTTATTCAACTAGCTAGCTTTTCCATATGGTTTAGCAAAACCAGGGTAAATTACAAGTAATAATTTTATTAATTTGACGTTGAACTATTCTATACTAATGAAGATCACGTACTAAACACAAATGTTTAATTTCATTAAACGCAATATGGTGTATATTAATTAATGTTCATATTTATAATCACTAAAAGCTATTTTTATTATAATGTAACGATACCGTTACTTGTTTTGAAATAATATAATTCACTTTGTAATAAACGACCATAATTTTTGTTTGTCTTTCAAGTATTGAGTGGAAAATGGGGTCACTAAATTCATCATTAACATATAGAGAGAGTACACAACAAGTAGTGTCTATAATTACCTTTTAAATACATTGCACCATTAGAAAATAAGAAAATAGCACCAACATGTGGTGCACTGGTAGACTGTTCCATCCTTAAATAGATGTCTCAAGTTCGAGCTTTGACTATGAAGAAAATTATATTAAGAGCTTCATCTTCAAACGAGTTTTATAGTGCACAGTTCAAATTTAATCAAAACTCTTACAAATAATCATTTAAATTTTATAGCTAATTTCTTATTTTCTTATAATGTCGAAAAACAAAGCCTCGACTTCTAAAATTGTGTCTCCCCAAGAAAGGAGAATTTCTGTGGGCTACTGATAATTCATCTGTATATAGACAAGTTTTCCTCCCTTTAATTTCCATAGGGTGCTACTCTCTCTTTTTTCTTTTCTTTTTTTTCGTACTTGATATTTGATATTAATATTGAAATATGATTAAATTTAAATTTACATAATTTATTTATGGATGGTGCTCCTAAATAGAAATTTAAATTCGAGATCTCTAATTAAAAATTGAGATATTTTAATCATATTCCACTACCACTTATGTTAGATTCTTTGAATAAGGCCTAGTCTCTTTCTTTTTCCAAACTAAATTTGATATCTATATTGGGATATAATTAAATTTGAATTTACATATTGCATATTTTAATTTTAAAAAATTACTTAAATACACATTTTATTTTATCATAATCTCTAAAATTTCCTACCATTTAAAAAAAATACAAAAATTTCTCTCGGATACATCCCGATCCTCTCTTAGATGCATTCTTATCCCCTTTCGAATACATCCCTTTACTCTCGGATATATCCGTGGGCTATGTATCCATAGATTTCCTACCATTTTAAAGAAAATACAAAAATATCTTCTCGGATTCATCCTTACCCTCTCTTGGATACATCCCAATCCCCTTTCAAATACATTCCTTTACTCTCGGATATATCCGTAAGCCTATAGATTTCCTGATATATCCGTTATATGTGTTTGACCAATTTGAATGCCTAGTTGGTATATATGTACATGTGAAATAAAAGTTAATACTCTTTTTTGCGCGTATATATATATCTATATATATATGCGCAAAAAAGTCTTATACGCATAAATTCAAATTAATTAAGACGCTATATATATATATCATCTTAATTAATTTAAATTTATGCGCATAAGACTCTTACCTATCAGAGTTCGGGACTCAAACAACAAATATCTAATTAATTAAAAATGTAGAAATCATATACTTTTGGTGTGGTACCCAAACTTACAGTACTAATAACGATATACAGTAAATTTTATATGTGATTAGTACAAATTAGTTATCTTTTATCAGGTTATCAATTATCGTTTAGCATGATTTTTCTTTATAATGATCTTAAAACTAATTTAATTAAAATGTCTTTTAAATTGTCAATGCAAAAAACGTAAACTCTAATTAATAAGTACTAAAGACAGCAGAACTACTAACTAGGCAGAGAAGTGTGCTCTTAATTGTTTTGTTAGCTAAATGCATGCACCCATAAAGTTGGATTTGACTCTGGGTTAGACTAGTTATAGTGCTGGTAATTACGTGAATTTAATAATTTTTATTTATTACTTTTTTTATTTTATTATATTTATCATGTTTTATTTTTTGAGAGTTAAATTATATTTTAATAACCATTACTTCAATAACTATATATATAGCTTAATCACTACAACAAAATGCTGAATTACATAGAGATTTTTCTGGGGATTTGTATGAAAATTTGCAGGAAAATAAGTATCTTGCGAATTTTCATACTAATCCCTAGAAAAATCCCCATGTAATTCACATTTTTCCTGTAGTGAATAACATAAAAGATAAGCTAAATCAACATCATGATCACTAATTTTGAAAATTTTCACATTATATTACATGAGGAATTAGTCATCTTAGCATGTTTAAAGTGAAATGACAATGATTGTCAATCTAATCTGAATCAAATAAAATAAACCTACTAAATTCGTACAACGTAAAATTCATTTCGTTTTTACGTTCCTTGTTTTGACACACAATATGATTGAAAAAGACAGACACCTAGATTTTGATTTATTTATTTTTCAATATAAATTTACAGTATTAGATTAGTTGTTATTTCCTTTTATTTGGGAACATATAGGACCTACATTGGTTCTTTCTTCTTTAATATGCAATTAATTTTCTTCTTTATTTTACATTTAATTCTATTATTTGTAATATTGACAATTATGATATATGCAATTAAGAAAGTGGCCCTATATATAGATTTTATTGGTTGTGTAAGTAAACTTTAATTACGTGTGGTTGTAAGGTGTACACATGTACATATATTTGCATGATTATTAAATTAATTAATCACAAGGTCTAGGTTCAACACACGTAAGGGTACTTAATTATTTGAAATTCGAGTTTTGAGTATGAAAGAACATTTTGTTAGAAGGTGTGATTACTCATTACGGCTTGTTTAGATCGATTATTTTGAGTGATCTTATTGTTATTTTAAACGTCTATTTTAATTTTACCGTATTATATTGTCAAATATATATGTTTTTATGAAATCATAAGAGATATATGTTCTTTTATGCAACAATTGGTGTGAATCACATTTTTACATATTCTTTTTTCTCATTTTATCTTTACTTATTATATAATCAGATTATATCCTTGATTCTATCTTTTTTGTTTATAATATCTATCATGCATGCATCTTATTTTTCTTTGTAATATTGTAAGTTTAATCTCCATTCTTTTTAAAGAAAAAATATTTGGGGTAGGGGAAAGAAAAATGAGGAAAAGAGATTATAATGCTGGAAATCAAATCTTCACGGACAAGTTGAAAGTTCCAATCGAATCAACTACTAACACTACTAGAAGCAAAGCATTTCCCGTCGGAAATTAATTTAAAAAAATTATGTTATAGAACATAATTTTTCCAGTCATATCCCACTAAACCAGCTCACTTGAAAAATGCATGAGAAAACATATCCTTCATTGAAATAGTGACAAACTTCCTAATTTTTTCATATGAAAACATTGCTATTTTTTCTTTTCTCACCGATTCTATCAAAATATCTTGGAAGAAATAACCATTGAACATTTTTCAATTAAAAATTTTGGTGGAAAGATAGGGACTTTTTTAATAGTATAAGATCCATCTTCTTCCTATTGTTGTTGTGTGACAGTAATTATGAAACTACAGAAATCAATACAATTAGTATCGTATTTATCAAATAGCATGATATGATATGATATTTTTTTTTTTTGATTTGCACCGGGTGTCCGAGTCTCTTTGAGCCCCGACTAATCCCGGGGGTGCACAGGCCCTCGGCAAGGAGTTTCCCGCAAGTGCACCACGGTTAATTCAGGTTTTACCCAGTCCGATGGCCCTCAGAAATTGTTTGCACCTAGTGGGTTTCGAACTTGAGACCTTGAAAGGGAGCAAACCCCAAGGCTCAAGTCAATTGCCAGCAGGCCAACCCCTGAGGGTTGCATGATATGATATGATATAATATAACATAATATATTATAAAATAATATATAAATTACGTAACCATCTAATACTGATCAAAATTAATCGAGTCAGTGAATCCAAATAACAAGTTGTGAAAGAAGAAGAATAGTACGAATGGAAAATGTGAACCATGAGGGGAATGGTGGCATGTTAGATTCATTGTACATAAAAGTTCAAACGGTATCTTTTTTTTCCTCAAGAAGGAAAAATTAAAGATCTTTTATATGAATGTTCACCAAAAAAAAAAACAACTCAAAATTGATAGTAGATTCATTGTACTAGAAGCTTAAAGAATATTGTTATAATATGTTTACATGAATGTACAAGATATCTATATTTTTTCAATTCCTTTGTCTACATAATATATATGTTCTTTAGGAAACAGCCCACAAGGAGAGTTTTCTTGTTAATAATATATAATGTCTCTCTTTTTGTAACTTGATTAAACTTTCAATCATCAAACAAATAGTACTAAGTGCTTTGTTCCACAAAGAAAAAAATAAACAAAAAATTGTATTCAGTTTTTAAGTATCTTGAGTTAATGCTTTGTACAACAACGACACATCTGTGAAATTTTATAAATGAGGTCTGAAGATTGTGGTGTATGTGTACGGGGCCTTTTACTTGTACCTTGTGAAGGCAGAGAAAGATTGTATTTGAATGAACCCTTAGATTTAGTAACGTATATCCAAAATAGTAAGTGAAGAAAATATAGTAATGAAGATAACAATATTTAAGTTTGTTGGGCTAACAAATGTACATTTGAAAACAGAAGAAGATATTATTCCATTGTTTTAATTTGTATGGTATAATATGATTTGATAAGAAATTTAAGAACGAAGAAAAGACTTTTGAACGCACTTGACTTCAGACTTCCATAAAACTACTCCTGTGATTGTTTTGGACTTGGGCTTGAAATACATGTGCTTCATTTTACATTGTTTTGGGCTTGGGCTTGAAATACATGGGCTTAATTTTACATTGTTTCTCTTAGAAAAAGTGCACAAATAGTCGTTATTAGGATCGGTATTTAAAGAATAACCAAGGTTAATAAATTTTTGAAGTATATAAATGCTTCAAATTCGACTTCAGGCATGGAAAAATCTAATTTTTAAGTTTGAAGTTCGACTCTATCAAAGCCTAGGTTTTCTAAATTTAGCTTCTAACATAGAATTAGATTCGAAAATTTAGGTAATCTTTTCATTATAATTAACTTTTAGAGTCGAATGAAACCCAAAATTCATTTCATTTTCTAAGAAAGAATTCTAAGTATATAAGTGTGGATTCTAAGCATTTACATTTGGTTGACCATTGTGGACTTACTATAAATTTGGTTGACCATTCAACATTTTACTTTTATTATATAAAAAAACAAAGATCTACTCAAAATACACACAAAAAAAATATGAAAAACAAAGGTCTTTTTTTCCTTCTTCTTCTCATATTTTGTTATATGAAAAAATCCAATGGAGATCAAATAGATGATATTTGCAAAAATAATCTTGATCCAAATTTATGTGCAAATTCTCTTAGAAAAGATCCAAAAGGTTCTTCTGATGATTTTAAAGGTTTAGCAAATACAATTCTCAATCAATGTTTAAATAATGCCAAAGAAAATTTAGGTCAAGTCCAAAAATTGGCTCCAAATAAATGTCAACAAATTTGTATCCAACAATACAATTTGTGTATCAATACTTATATTCCAAATTCAATTAATCAATTGGGATCTGATCAATTTACACAAGCAATTGGTTCAATTTTGCAATCTGGAGATAGAGCTCTAACTTGTGAAGATTCATGTGGTCAATCTCAATTAAGTCAAAAAAATAATGATTTTGCTCATCTTGTACAAGTGTCTGCTGATGTTTTAAAAACTAAATTGTAATGAATTGTGTCAAAATATTGCTAGTGACATGATGTGTCATGAATACAAGATTTAATTTATATGAGTTTTGTTTCATTTTTAAGATTATAGGTTCAGATCTACTATTTTGATATGTTAGAATTTTTAAATGTGAATTGGTGTTTTGTGTCGAATCTAATACTTTCAATGCAAATATTTAATTTATCTGAATCTAATATTTTGATGTGGCTATAGAGTTCGATGGATTCATATATAATATTACTTGATTTGGATTTTATTTTCGATCGATGTATTTAGGAACGAAAAAAAGAAGGGAATTTTCGCATATAGTTACTCAAAAATAGCTTAATTATGCTTCATAGCTATAGTTTGCTAATTACAATTCGTAGCTACATGTTTAAGGAGGAGAGTGGCGAGCGAGATTGGGAGAGGGAGGAGAGAGACGAGCGAGAGAGGGCAGAGAGTGGAGAAAGGTGAATTGTATATGTATATCGGTTAAATAATTGTATATATGTAACTACTTTGTATATGTACCAATTATTATATTTGTATATTTGTATACAATTTGAATTCGTATACAATTGAATCGAGTTAAAACATTTGTATTTGTATATCCAATCTCACTCTCGCTTTATACAAAAACAAATTATGCATTGTATTTGTATTATTTGTGTTTTATATAAATCGAGCGAGAGAGAGAGAAAGACAAAAGAGAACTAGGCAGCGGAAGATTTATATTTGTATAATTATAAGTGTATAGTGCAGAGAGATATGTATTTGTATATCCCGTCTCCGTTGCTTTATACAAACACAAACTATACATTTGTGTTTTGTATAAAGTGAGAGAGAAATTGATAGAAGAGAAGCGTGAGAGATACAGGCAGGGAGAGGCCAGAGGCGAGAGAGAGATGATTGAAAAAGAGGAGAGTGGCGAGCGAGATTCCAGAGAAAGGGGAGAGAGGCGAAAGTGAGAGAGAGGAGAGAGAGAATGTAATTATAGCTAGAAGTAAGTTTCGAATTACAATTAATGCAAACTATATCTATATTAGCCAATTAACTAATATATATTTGTTTTACTGCGTAATTTTTTTTAATATATAAAAAATAATAAATAAAAATAAAAATTTATTTTAAATATAAGTGACTGCTAAACATTAATAGAAGAATATTAGATTTTGGCAAACTTAAGAATTACATACCCCTCCTCAAGTCGTGGACTATTTTAAACCAATAGGTACAAAGTACAAAATAAATGGTTCTACTTATTTAAGATTATCTGACTGAAGAAGAAAAAATAATAATTACCCAAGGCAGTTATTTCCACCACGTGAGTCAAAACAGTCAATGCTACTCTTTTTGTAGCTGTATTTTTTGAAATATTAATTTAATTTTTTTATAATTTAAAAAATATATTGAATTTTAACATATTACGCTTCAGAAATGCAAGGTAAGATTGCGTATAATGTACCCTTGTAGTTAGCTCTCTCCTCGAATCCTACGTATAGCGGAAGCTCTAGTGAATTAATATACAATATCACGTTAATATGATTTAATTAGTACAAATCTCTATTAGTATAAATTTTATGTACACAGAATTTAAATTCTTTATTTATTATTATTATTTAAACAATTCCCACGTGTCTTTATAATACCTAATAGCCTGTGTGCCCCTACCACTCTCATAGTACTCTAAATATCTTACTTTTTTTTTTCTCCAATTTGTTTTAGCTCAAAAAATAATAATTATCTTCTCATTCTCTTAACTTGCTTTTGAATAATATGATACTAATTGATATACATTGCGGTGAAATGATTAAGATTTCTTTTATTCTTAATTACATGTCCAAATTTTGTTAGAAGCGTCACTTCAAGTTCTGCAATTTGTGAATCTGAATTTAGTCAGACCTTCAATACCGAACACCAATATGATATACTAGTAAGGTTGTTGGTAAAGAGCTTGAAAAAATGGAGATTTTTTTTACAAGTTTTCCGACGGATACCGCCGGAATTCTGGCCATGGCCGGCGCCGGAGAGCCGCCGTCAGTCACTCTAAATTAAAGGTCCTTTTTATCTAACCCTACCCTGTTTTATTCTTTTTTTCTGTTTTAATCTCCAAATGGAATATATTTCTTAGTTTTCTTGTTATAAAACATTTGTTCATAGATTTTTTTGATTTTTTTAGTTTTTTTTTTTTTTTAATTATATGTGAGACACATATTATCCAATATGTGATGAATTTTCAGTATATATTGTGAGAAAAGTATCAGAATGTATCTTAAAACTTAATATTTTGAGTCCTTGTCATAAATTATGGATTCACTATGTACTTTCACAATATGTGTCTCACTTATGTCTTGATGTATCATATACGAAACAACTTATTCTCCGTCACGAAAACTATGGTATATCCTCTTGAATCTAAGGAAAAGATCATAGAAGAGTTGTCTTTAAACTTCATTAAGTAATTGATTGTTGAAATTTTCCTTTGATTTTGGTTCATCCCAATCTAGGAAGTTGTTGGAGTGGGTGGTGCACACATTTTAAAAAATTGGGTAGTTGACTAAAGTTTTTCTTTTGGGTGGTGTGTAATTGATTCAATCAGACAATTTATACTAGCAATGAGAATAATACTAGTTTTTTTTTGGCTAATAGTATGAAATTAGATGCATTTAGTATTATAGAGAATTGATGATACCTAATTATTTGTTATTAACCATTATAGAAAATAACCTTTCTACTTCACAAGTTATGACAGGCGGGGGGTGGGGGGGTGGGGGGGTGGGGGGAGTTATTCGGTATGTATAGGTGTGCCAAATGAGCAAAACTCGGCTTGTTCACAAGTCATGACAGATTAATATAACTTTAGTTTAGATTGTTCACAAGTTTTGTCAGATTGGCAAAAAATTGCATGTGTTGTTCAATTGTTCACGAGTTTTGTTAGATTGGCTCGTTATGGAAAGTCTATGGAGCTTGTAAACTTACCTTACACAAGCCCAATTATCCCAAGCCCAGTAGCCAGATTTTTATCCAAGCCCATATAATGAAGTTTCTGAGGCCCAATAGATTGCAAAGGCCCATTAATATGCTTTATAGTTTATACTACCTTGATTCAATTTTTTTTGGTGATATTAACTAAAGCAGTTTGAGTGCACCTTAATTAATTTTACGAGATACATGCTACCTCTTATCAACACATACACTAAGTAGCTTTATGTACCAAGGCTTGAAGAATTAAGGGGTTATGCTTTGTTGGGAATAACATCGTCTTTTCCAACACTCAAAACCTCCAAGGACAATAACTCTATTAATTCAAGATCAAGTTAACCTACTTCGAGCCTCAAATAGTCAAATGAAACTCAAACACTAAATTATTGCATCACCAAATTAAATTTTCACATCCACCATAACTTAGTGATGTCAAAGCTACACATGAACCTCCTAATGCTAAAATAGTAAACCTAGGTACAAAATATTTAGCTTTTAAATCTTTTAAATAATATTGTGGTGTATTAATATGTTGAAAATTTCTGTTGTTAGTGAATAAGGACATATTTTGACAGCTCTTTATTAATTATGATCGTAGTATATATGACCTCAACTATTAATTAGGGCAATTTTGGATAATTTTACAAAGTTGAAGGGCAGATTTGGAATTTTTCCTTGATATATTTGAATCGTAATTTGTAGCTCACCATTGCTAATTAGTTAATTAGCCCACACGATTTGTCCATTATGTAAGAGGAATCTATTAATCTATGTCCTAACAACTGGATTTAGTTGATTAACACCTCAAGAAAATAAATTATTTGGCATTTTGCTTGATTAAGATTTGGATTATCTCAAAAGAGATCCTCTTAAGCAACTTGTACTAGTTTATTATCACTTGTGCTTTGTGCAATGTACCTTAATTAATAATTACATACTTTATTAAATTTTTATAACAACTATATACGTTACTGGTTGCTCCTTCCCATCAACAAATAAATTAAATATTCAGCCAAAAAAATTCATTATAATTCATAACTTGTATTTGGTTTTGTTGCTAATATTTCAAAGCCTTTACATTATAAAATTAAAATAACATGAATTAATGATTAAAAAAATTTGTTAATCTATTTAATAATGTATTATAAGCGTTATTAGCTATGAAATGTAACGTGATTTTACTAAAATTATGTTTTTCTTTGGTAAAAATGTTAATATTTGTCAAAAGTTAGTTCTTTTATGTTTTAACATGGTATTTTTCTTTATATATGTTTGTGTATGTATATATTTAATTTGATAAATTTACCCTATATGATGGATCAAACGTATAAATATCATACATTTCATGTTTTAAACCTAATTTAAGCTGAAAGAAACTTATTCAATGGTCACCACTAACCATTTTTCGTACCAAATCTTTGGGGTTGCTTCTTTCAATAAGGCTGGTTACATTTTTTTATGTTATTTGTAATAGTAATTAATTGGTTTATGGATGAGTATTGCTCTTAGAGTAGTTGATCTAAAGCTCTGAACATACGTGCCTATGAGTTCTCAAGAAATTAGCCCAGCTGAAGATTCTGAATTTGAGACTTTCTACATAAAAAGTATATTCTTCTTAACAAAGGCATAAGCGCTTGGATGTCGACTCTAATCTTATATTTCTTGAGGAGGCTCTACCACATAAAAATGCTTTATCGTAAATAAGAAACCACTGGTTTTGCTTGGTGTGCTGGCTTATTAATTGTTGTTCATATATATATATATATATATATAGGAAAATTGTAGTATTTTAATGGTGCATGATCAGAAAATAAGATCTCAAAGTACAAGCCCATGACTTTATTAATTAAAAGTAATGGTTATAGTGGAGGGTTCAATGAACCAAATTAGTTTAATCATATAGCAATTAATTCCACCAGCTCATTACTACTACTATTTAATTCTATCTTTTGTTTTTATTTTCTTCTTTTAATTTATTAACAAATGGAGAATATCTATATTTTATTATTCAAGCATGGCTTCTGGTGGACAAGTTTTCTATATATTTGTATTTTTTTTTTTTTGGTTTAGTAGACAGAAAAAATTGCATAGTTGGATTGTCTACTCGTGAACTAATTAATTTATGAGAAAAGACGACAATAACAATAATAACATATTTAGTATAATCGTCTCACAAATAAAGTATGAAAAAAATAATATGTACGCAAAGGTAAAATTTTTTTTATAACCTATAGACATGTTCATTATTTAATCATAAATAATTTGTTTAAAAAGAGTGTGAGTTTATCACGTCCTTCTATATATTGACCAACCTTATATTATGAGACATGTTGATTAAAAAAATTTATAAGAGATTAGGCATATCAATAATGTCAACTAATTGACATTATTGAACCCCTTATATATATCATACATAAGTCAAATATTATAATAATATTATTATTCAATTAATTAGGAGAATAAAATCCAATTTTGCTTAAGGCTTTAGATTAGTCCTCAAAATTAATTGCTTAATGAATTCTCACATTTGAGATTTTCATATTAAAATACGAGCTGACTTTATTCGAAGGGAGGCCTTACTATAATTGGCTTTAATTTTCTTTTAATATTCTTACAATAAAATGATATTATATACAAGTCTAATCAATAAATCTATTCGAGTAGGGGTTCATGCCAGTTAATTGGTGAGACAATAGCTTACGGAGGAGATGATTAGTAACTCATTCGAAAGTATGACCAATTATATTTGAATTGAGATACGATGGGAACTTGAGGAAAGGCTCAAAATAGTCCCTTATCTTTGGGTTAAAGCTCAATGTCATCCTTGAGTTTTTACATGGAGCAATAATAATCTCTCATGTTTGCAATATTGGTGCACTTTTGGTCCTCCCCTAACTTTTTGTCTATTTTTTAACATTAATTTTGTTCACAATTTTATGTAAGGAATGTCCAATGGTCTTTTTATATATTTAGTAGAAATAATAACTCTATGTGAGAGAAGGTGATAAGAAGAACACCTTATTCTGTTCAGTAGAAATATTATTGCAGTTAAACTAAGAACATCTTAACATATGACGTTGGAAGAAAAGAAAAAAATTGTACTATTGCACGTGAAATTATCGTGATGAACCTCTCGATTTTACCTGCAATACGATTTCTACTAAACAAAACAAGGTGTTTTTCTTCTCATATTCTCTCACATAGAGTTATTATTTCTACTATATATAAAAAGACGATTGGACATTCCTTACATAAAATTGTGAACAAAATTAATGTTAAAAAATAGGCAAAAATTTAGGGGAGGACCAAAAGTGCATCAATATTGCAAACATGAGGGACTATTAGTGCTCTATGTGAAAACTCAAGGATGACTTTGAGCCTTAACCCAAAGATGAGGGACTATTTTAAGCCTTTCCTCATGGGAATTTATTAGAGGCAATATTGAGGATTTTCCATGGTTGAATAATACTTTCTCCATCTAAATTATTCGTCGTTATTTTTAAAAATAAATATTTCAAATTATTTATCATTTTATGAGTTCAAGACAAAATTGATTAGTTTTTCCATTTCAGTCGTAAATCGTTATTGTTTTAAATTACAAACACATCAATAGATTAAATATTTAATGAAGAAATATTATATCTAAAGACATTAATGAAGGTGAAATAGTCGAACACATCAAGATGTGTGTAAAAAAACACAATCTATCCATTACAAACTCATCAAGAGGTGTGTAAGGAAAACACGTAACACGACAGATAATCTGAAACGGAAGAATTAAGTAATACTCCCTCTATCCCTAATTACTTGTCCACTTTTGAATTGACACACCTATTAAGAAATCAATTAATGACACAATGAGTTTACCATTTTACCCCTATTAATTATGAAGTGGATGAAATGTTCTGCATTTTTCAAAGTAATTAGTCATTTAATTGAGGGTATAATAGGTTAAAAAAACTATCCTTTTTTGATTTGTCAAAATGTACAAGTAATTAGGGACAACTATAAAAGAAAAAGTGAATAAGTAATTAGAAACAGAGGGAGTAGTGAATAGTTGAATGCTAATAACAAGTTTTAGGTAATATAATTATATATTTTCAACTCCTAATAGGTAAAGTGAAAAAGAGGTCCAATATAATGGTCCATACATTTGACTTTAGGGACCCATTTTGTATATATTTTGGGATTCTAAAAATGGGACCAATTAGAAAAAGAAAACTGAAAATTGAAGGAACATATTCTGTATCAATCGAGAATAAAATTGGGGACCAAGTTAAAAAGACAATAAATAAATGATAAAATCCATGTGATGATTAGTTATATTTTTTCAAAAAAGATAATTAACATTTTAATTTAAAAAAAGAGTAAAAAGATGCAAAATACTTGTATATTTTATCAATAAACATGTGGGTTAGTTACAAGAATATGAAACTTCAACTATAATTAAAATGTCATAAATTAGTTTAATTAAAATGTCAATCGACTTAAAAGTTATTAAAATTGATCATATCACGCAAATGTGTTTTATTTTATATGATACTCTTTCCTAATTAATTCATTTAAGAAAATGTCATTTTTCCAACTTTAATTTATCAGTTTATCATTAACTATAAAGGCGAAGTCAGGATTTGAACTCTACGGATTCTAAATTCTAGGTTAACGACGTCAAGTTTATAACTGAATGTTATACGTATTTAGTAAATTTTTTAATATAATTATAAAATTTGAACTAAAGTTACTAAATTTGATCAAATTCATACGTCGGCTTCTAACTCCACCTACGTATTATCAATTATATTTCATAGCAAAACATAATATAATCCATCCTAATATTATACTCCACAAAACAATATAATACAATACACACAATAATATATGATACGACACCATCCAATTATTCACAAAAATGTCATAACAACTATAAGATCATAAGTTATGATTTTTTTTTTTTTAATTTTATAAACTCTATTTGTAGTCAAATATTGTTACAAGAATTGAAATGAATGGAGAATAATATTAATATATAGAATATATGGACAAAAAGACAGTAAATCTGATATTGTGGATCCATTTTAGATGGGAATATCCTTAAAAACATTGGTAGGGTCAAAGTTATGATGAAAAATAGGTTGAAAAAAACATGCATGGTTCCTCAATAGGTAGACACAATCTGTTCCAAATCAAAACTGTTACCAAAAACTGATAATACTCTTCCTTCTCCAATAAAGATGGTAGGATTATTGGTCCACCCCCTTCTATTTTTCTTTAATCGTATCATATCCTAAATTTATTGGTTCAATTAATTCGAAATCACATTGAGTATCTATAACAATGTATTCAATATAATTCGTATAACAATGTATTCAATATAATTCGTATAACAATGTATTCAATATAATTTGTATAACAATGTATTCAATATAATTCGTAAGTGAAACTTAGAAAAAATGATGGTGTAGATGACTTTGTATAAACTTAGGTCTATAGATTAATATATACTCTTCCTTATTGCATTGAGTAGATAGAGTAAAACACTACCTAATTAAAGGTTGTTTTTACCAACATGGGTTGTGGTGCACTGATAGGAGTGCTTCACCCTTAACCAGAGGTCTCGAGTTCGAGCTTTGGGTATGGAGAAAATCCTGTTGGGAGAGCCACCCTCGAATGGGCCCTGCAGTGCGCGATTTAGATTTAATTGAGGCTTCAACGTGGACTCCAGACACCGGATGGAAAACAAAAAAAAAAGAGGTTGTTTTTTTTTTGTTTTGAGGTGTGAGGGATTCAAATTTGAGATTTTTTTTTTTCGTTAAGAATGTAAGGTTTCTAATTATAATTGTACCACACTCGTTTGTGATGATCATGATGGGGCAAGGGTCGATCTGTAATGTAATATGTGAGATTTACGTGATAAATTTAATAATTTTTATTCAGATACTATATATATAACTCAATTATTACCGTATATTAAAATTGAACTAGCTTCAAGAATATATTGTGAATTCACCTGGGTGAGTCCCTTACTCACTCTCCCTCCAACCACACTCATTGGTGATGACCGACATGGAGGATCTCATTGTAATATGAGAGTTTTCGTGAATCTAATAAAAAAAAATTACACAAATTTTAAACATATATGTATGACAAAAATAATTATGTAGTTATAATTATTTGACTGTAAATTCAATTATCATTATATCAAATTAAAGTTCATATAAAAATATATAAAATTCAAACAAATCCATCCCTTCTCATTTTCCCTCCAACTCACAAAATTAAATAAAAGAACTTTGTATTAAATTAATAGTATAGCTTTAAATTTACTGCATGTAGTATGTTTCATCTTTATGTTTTTTTTTTTTTTTTTGAAAAGGACTTGTTATTCTCCATGTACCCTAATTGCTGTTTATTTGCCTTGTCTAGTTATGATCTTCTTTTTTTTTTCTCTTTTCTTTTTTCCCTCCTTTGGCTTTGTGAAAGATTCAATAATTTTTATCATAATGTAAAGTACTTGTATGTGTCTTTGGGTTGTCTATCACATGCCTTTGTGAACTTACATTGGTCAATTACATAATTTACTATGTTCCAATTTATGTGATGATAATTTATTCGATACAATAATATTATCAGTTGAATTAACAATATGGTTCTCCTTATTTGATCGAATCTTTTTGTGGGGTCCTATTTGATTTTATCGGTCTCGGGTAGAAAATGTCTAAGATTTTATGATGCTAGAATGCGTACAATTAAAGAAAATAATAAATTGTGAGGTTAACTTGATTATCTAACACACTGATATGTATGCGAACACACAATTTATTTATATTTACTTACTCAAATTTTGAATCAAAAGTGTCTCGTTGAAACAAGAGTTGTAGAATTCTTTTGAAATATACTAGCTTAGTTCGAGTGTCTAATCAAAATATCTTACCAAATTTTAAAAATTGGTTATGTGTTAATTTAACCTAACAATATTATCTTTCTCATTTCTAGGAAGTAGTATATATATATTATTATTTTATTTTTTACTTCTTTTTATTTTGGAAAAAAAGAAAAGATTGCGTTGAAAATATAACGACAATAGTAACACGTCTTATCGAAGATATTATTTCTCATTGTCCATATTGCCACAACAAGAGTAACATTAATTTTGAAAATACGTTTTAGACATTTCAATTTGTTTTCATTGTGTCTAGTAGACATCCAATATAAATCTGACACATAAATTTTGAAGGTGTCTAGATAATCATTTTTTAAATTAAAGTGTTCAATAGATTAGGCATCTTTTGAAGTTGAAATATTCAATTATTTGATATCAAATTAAAATGTTTATCTATGTATTTTACCGGAGAAATAAATAAATTAAAGAGTAATTTTTTTCTGTCTTGGTCAAATTGTTTGGAAGATTCCATGATCTGCCAGACATGTGCCTCCACTCATTCCATCTCATTACAATAAATTATACTGACTGCTTTCGAAAAAATAGACATCAACATTTATGTATTTTATTTGTCTTTTTTTTTTTGTTATATATGGGGAAAAGATTTAAATTTATCCCTAAATCTTGTAAATCAGATCATATTTGTTATTTGGTAATAGTTGAGGTCCAATTAATAAAAGTATATTGAAAATTTAATTTTAATGGATTTAACTTTAAATTTTTTTAAATATTAAACTTACTATACTATTAAATTATGAGCTCAAATATAATCCTATATACTTGAAAGTTATGAATTCAGACAAACAATTGATCTAAACCTCTAAATATCAAAAGTTATGAATTCAGACAAATGATTGATCTAAACCTCTAAATATCAATGCTTTTATACTAACAATAAGCATTTTAACATATAAATATTATTTTAATGAGTCAAATTTGCCTTTGAATTATATGAAACATTCAAAATTGCTCATGAATCACCCTTTGGGGTGGCCTAGAGGTTTAGGCTTCGACATCCATGTTAGAGGTTTTAAGTTCAAAATTCCTAGTCAACAAATTTGTCTTCTTGGTCGAGCTCGTCGCATCAGACTTGCCTAGTGCAGTTACCTCTCCTGTGTGGTTTGCGAGCTATTTAACATAGGAGCAGAGTTTCACCCTATGCGCATTAAAAGGATAACAACTGCTCATGAAGTTATAAGAAATCCAAATTTAAATTTTCTTTTGGATTTTGATCATTTATATCTACATTAGGAAACTTAACTTAAAATATACAAAAAGTCTTATTCATTATCTATTAAACCATACTTCTAATTTTTAGTATCAAAGTACGTCAAAATTCAAAATTATGAATCTGCCTCTTTTCGAAAAGGTAAGATGCATGAATAAGAATGGGGTGAGAAAAACATATAGAGATGGAGGAGCACACATGGGAAACAAATCTTGAAAGAAATTGCCATGTCTCAAAGATAAGGTAAGCACACATAATTAAATTTCACAAGAGAAAAGAAGGCCACCATTGCTTACATCACCTGTATCTCTTGATGGATTTTTGTGGGTCCCCTCTACCCCTCCAATACACTTCAACTCCCACTTGCATTTTCCTTTACCTAAATACTCGTTCAGTTTCAATTTATATGTCTGATTTTTATTATGAACAAAGTTTAAGAAAATAAGAAAGATTTTTGATTTTGTAGTTCTGAATTAACGATATGTTGAATATATCAAATATTGTTTCATCTTATAGTTTTAAACATATCATGTGGAGAGTTAAAACGAGAGAAAAAAGTCACTTCTTTTTAAACAAACTAAAAAGAAAAGTAAGATAACAAAGTTAAAATTAAAAAATTACCAAAATGTTATTTCATCTTATATTTTAAATATAACAGGTAAACTAAAAGATTACTAAATAAGTAAAGAAGAAGTAAATGTTCTTTTTCAATCAAACTAAAATGGAAAATGAAACAACATACTAAATATAGAAAGATGTAAAAAAAAAACATACTAAAAAGAAAAGTTTCATGACAAATGGAACAAGTAGTTAAATTTTAGTTGGTTAGAAGAATATATCCTTCAAAGTTAGTTGCGTCGAAGATCTTTAGAAAATAACCTTTATATTTATGAAGTCTGTAAAATTTACGTATATTTTTTTCTTCTTATGATATAAAAATATACTAAATATATTATTATAATAATTTTCTTTCTTTTGGTCTTATATACATGGAAAAAAACCCCAAAAAAACTCCAAGAATCATCATCATTATCAAGCAATATTATAAAAGCAAGGCAACCCCATGTTGTAGATTTGTAATCTTTTTGGTAATCCATATTCTTTTTATATATATTCCACTTTCTATTATTGCATTGGTCTTTCTTATTGCTTCTCTGGCCTTGTAACTCCAAAAACCAGCTTGGAAAAAAATACTTGGAGAGAGAAAAATAAAAAAAGCTTCAACTTTTTTTCTCTGTTTTGTTTTGAAAAAAAATAAAATGGGAATGGCAGCTGCAGATCTACAGTTTCATGTTCTTGCTGTCGATGATAGTTTAATTGATAGAAAACTCATTGAAAGACTCTTTAAAATCTCTTCTTGCCAAGGTAACTTCTTGATTCACATAAAGTTTATGTCTTTATTCAGAAGTCTCGAGTTTGCTTACAGAAGGTTTTTGATAAGGAGTGAATTCCAAGGGTGATTTATTAGAAATGAGCGGTTTTGAACTTTTGATTATAAGTTTTGCTCCAATGAGCAACACTTTTGACTTTTCACCTTGACGGAGTTTAAAAAGTTCAAGATCATTCATTTTCAAGGTTATTAGATGTAATTTTCTGACATCTGAATTAGTCAGATGACTAGTATGAATACTGGATACCAAATGAAAAACTAAAAAGTTTATGTCTTTAAAATGGTTTTAATTAACTGTTAGTTTATATTGGTATTGATTTTATTCTTTTTGTGGGCATTTTGTATTGTGTTGATGGCAGTTACTACTGTGGATTCTGGAAGTAAAGCTTTGGAATTTCTTGGTTTACAAGAAGAACATGATGAACAGAATCACCCTTGTGTTTCTCCTAGCAACCAACAGGTAATTTACTATTTTCTCTGTTTCAATTCGATTGTTTGGTTTTGACTTGATATGGAATTCAAGAAAGTAATAAAAGACTTTTGAATCTCGTAGTCTTAAACGAAACATATGTTGAATGTATCATAATTTTCTTGGAAACATATTAAAAGGGAAAGTAAGACAAATAAATTGAAACGGACGGGCTACAAATTTGAACTTTCACTCTGATTTTCCAAGAAAATTTGGACAGAAAAATTAATTCTTCGTTTACTGAAATATTGCAGGAAGTGGAAATTAATCTTATTATAACAGATTATTGTATGCCTGGGATGACAGGCTATGATTTGTTAAAGAAAATTAAGGTATGTTTATTTTTTTTATTCTATTTTTCTCTTTCTGTTTACTGCTATATTCCCCTTTTACTTTCTTTCCAAATTCTCTGTCATTTTCCTTTCTTGGAAAAAATACTCTGATAACAAAATTTTCCACATAAATTGCTTCTGTCATACTAAAGATTTTATCTTTTTTCTTTTCTTAAAGTGTTTCTCCCACTTGGACTTAATGTCCTTTTCTCACCTTTCAATTTTTGAGATCATTTGAGAATCTAATGAGCAAATATTACATATCTAATATAGTGCTTATTAGATATTGAAAGGGTCATGTACCTTGTCATTTTCAACTATTTCACTCTGCCTCTTAAAAAATGTTGTCATATTCGATGTACACTATTTTTCGAGGATTTGACATGTTTCTGTGTTGGATTCTTAAAAAATACACTATTTTTGGAGTTTCTGACATGCACTCGTTGCATTTTTACTTACATTTTTCTTTCTTTTGAACAGGAATCTGCATCTCTGAGGAACATACCAGTAGTCATTATGTCATCTGAAAATGTTCCTTCAAGAATCAGTAGGTAAGAACAGAACAATCAAATTCATCTCTTTTTATGTGTCTATATGACTCGAACATGTGACCTATAGGTCGATAACTTTACTGTTGTTCCAAGACTAATTCAATTGCGTATTGATTGATTTACAGATGCTTAGAAGAAGGAGCAGAAGAATTTTTCTTGAAGCCAGTAAGGTTATCAGATGTTAATAAACTTAAACCTCATATGATGAAAACCAAATGTAAAAGCCCCAAACAACAACAACCTGAGATAATTGTGACACAAGACAATCAAGAATCAATAGACATAACATATGTTGTTCCACCAGAAGAAAATCAAGAAACAGACAACACATTACAACAACAGAAATCACAAGACAACAGTAACAACAACAACAAGAGAAAGGCCATAGAAGAAAATCTATCACCAGACAGAACAAGACAAAGATTGAGTAGCCTCACAACAGTCTAATCTCTGTTGCAAATATGTTAACATTTTTTTTTCTTCTTCAATTTGGAAATTTAATCCAGATAACCCCTTTTTGTTTTTCCTTTATTCAACTTTTTATTTAATTAACATAGTTTAGGACAATGTGAGATGAATCCTAATGTAGAGGGGAAGAGAAAATCATCCATCTTTATAACATGATGTGACCTCCAAAGGGCGGGTTGAAAAGAAGGACGTACAGACTTTTAGGCTGATAAGCTTCTGAAGAAAAATGGTGTATATGACACCTCAATCAAATCCCACATCGGAATGAGAGAGAAAAGTAAACTGTATTATAAGACATGGTACGCGTGCTTTTGAGCTCAATGATGGGCCAAAGTACATTTTACATGGGAAGAAATTTTCATCCATTTTTGTTTTGCTAATCTAAGAGGGGAACAGTATTGCCAAAGTAGATAAAAATGTGTTGAAATTTACTTGTAAATAGACAAGCATTTTTAACATCGTGTCTTTATTCTTCTCCACTTAGACAAGGTTCAAATCTATAACGGGTATCTCACACACACATCATATGCAACAAGGTTTGTGCTCTTATCGACCACTATGATCCTCTCCGTAACTTTCTCCACTTAAATCTCAGATCTTTATCAGTAATATGCATCTAACTCACACATTAGACTTTTTTGGATTCCCATTTTCTTTTGAAGTGATTAAACTATTGTAAGACAAAAAAATGAAACTATTGAGTTACTTAGTTTTCAAGAATTCATGATAATTTTGATGAAAGCAAGATTGACTTTTACATTTGATGCCTTTGTTTACTTTTTGTTCAGAAGTTATTTTTTCTCAATCTTCTCTTGAATGAAAGATTTGGGTAAAATTTTCAACAGCCAATTGGTGAGTTGAATGTCATTACTTTTTGACTTTATTGTCCAATTCACCTTATAGAAAAAAGGTTCAACCTGTTTTCTTTTGATGTAAAATTAGGAACTTTGGTATCAAATTATAATCTTTATTGAGTGTACTCAAACCCCACATTAAGGTCTCCATTTATGATGTAGTATGACTTTTCAGACGCTTTTAATATGATGTGATATTATCTGTTTTGAGTCAAAGTCGTATGAACTTTTTTAAAGAACTTCATACGATACTATTAAGAGTATCACTGTATCTTATATATGCAACTTCTTTGTCTTTTTAGTTGTTAATGTGAGGTTTTGTTTGTATACCCAAAGTCTCCCCCCTCGAACTAAGTTAATAGAAGTAGTAGAGTCGTTTGTAGACGGACCAAAGGACTAAATCGGCCTCCACACCATTACTCTATAAAATACATACTCATTTCGTCAAATCATTAGTATAATATTGTCTACTTTAAGTCAAGTCTATACGGTCTCACTTTATATATAGGTTTTTTTTTTCTTTTCAACTACTAAAATGATACTGTGTTCACACACTCGACATGACTTTTTTAGGCAAGGTGATAAAGAGTGTGAAAGAGGGAGAAAATATTATTTTTTTGGGGTGCACTTAATGTCTTTACCCCTATTTTTCTTTTATCATTTTGACAACATAAAAGTACTTTATAGCATATATCATGATCAACAAAAGTCATTAGTATATGCTTTGCTAATTTTACATAGCCTTTAAAGTTGAAAAAAAAGCAAGATATTACTAGATTTTACAGCATGCAGAATCTGAATATTTTTCAACTATCTACAAATCAAATCCTCTTAGTGCTTTAGATCTTCACACACATTAAAAAAGATTAAGTCTAAAGTAATAAAATTCTAATTAAGAATTGTAGCAAATTAAAAATACTGATCATTGAACAATCTTTTTTTTGGAACAATTTACTTACATGTTAAATTAGTTTGATTCTATGTGTGCCACAAGTCCAAATTAAAGTAGAGAAAATAATTAGTATTTTTTAAATTTTAAAGTAAACTATTTAAGCACTTAATTAGTGGAGAGTGTGTAAAGTGAACTAGATTACAAAAAGATCTTAGTAATATTATATAAGTACCTTACACCATTTGAACCGTTAGTGGTGAATTTCGACATATATAATTTTTAATCGTAAGTAAATTTTAATAATACTAGTGAAATGAAAAGCGTTCGAGACTTCGGGATCTCTCTTGAACATCGATCGATCAGTTCTTTTCTTCTGTTGATGCTGAGATTGATACTTTGTCCAACTAAAAGTTCTTCACCTACGTGAGTTTACTTATATTGTTTATCTCATATTTAAACAAAACGTGACGAATCCATCTTTTCATCATTATTAATTAAGTAAATTTTATATGACTTTGATACATCTAAATTGATTGTGCCAAAACCATGAAAGATACCTAGATGGAGTGGAGAGTATAAAGTATAGTTTGTTACATCAAAATACAATATATTAAAACTTATTTGATTAATTAAATAGATCTAAATGAAGATAATTTGTATATTTCGTATATCATTATAGATAAAATACGTTGAATATTATGAGACATCTTAAAATAAAAGGCCGTCATATTTATAAATTGAGACAGAAAGTGTATTAATTTAACAAAGGTTTTTGTCCAAATTAAGCCTTCGATTCAAATGGTGTGTGTCAATCTGATATTGAAAATTACTACTCCTTCTATTTTATGTATATATTTTTTTCTTTTTACTTGTCTATTTTAGCAAATTAAAAAGAAGTATTATAAGATTCCAATCTTATTCTAATCATTACATAACTGCATAAAATATTAGTAGTCAAATATAGATTTTCAAAATACTAAGGTTATGTTAATAAATTAAATTCCTAATAAATAATTTTTCTTAAGGAAAGTATCAAGTCAACGCGATCAAATAATATGAAACGGGAGAGAGTATTTGAAAAGGGAAGTGAATTGTTTATATTTTGAAATATCGGGGTCGATTCATTAATAAAAAACTTAACAAGTTGGTACCTGATATGAAAAGTATAAAACAAGTGGGTGTTTAAAACGCATATTCTATAATAATGGGGGTTAAAAGACAACAATAATAAAAGATTCTGGTCTTTGATGATCTGTTCAAACAACTTTGCAAAAGAGAAAAAGCGCGAGGGAGAGAAAACTGAGAAGAGCGAAATCGGAGGATCGGCGCCGGCGATTTCCCTATTTGAATCCACCGCTGATAGTCGTCAACGGTTGTTTCCGGTGAACTGATTATATTTCAGGTCAAATTGATCGAAAACTCTTTTTTTTGGGTTTCCGTGAAGAAATAGGTTTTTTTTTTGCGTAATTACCTTGATTTTGATTCATTTATATTGATGTAGTTATGTTCAGAGGTTAGGATTGTTCATAGAGCTATTTTTTTTTATATTAAAACGCAATTAATGTTATTAGAAGTTGTTTATGTACGGAATTGGTAAAAATTTCATTTGCTTGAAATTATTTGTCTATTGTGAATCTTATGGAATCGTCTTTGTTCAATATTAGTGACATTTTTGTTGAATTGTTATTCAAAAAATCAGAAAATAGTAGTGGAAATTTTTTGCTAGTTTGTTTTTGATTCTTAAAAAAGCTGTATTTTGATGTTGCTTGATAGGACGTGTTAATGTAGCTGGTAGCTGCTTTTTCTTCCTTTTTTCCTTCTTTTTTTTTGGGATTTTTGGTAATTTAGGTGTCTAATGCTAAGTTTAGTTTAATTATCAGGTGAATTGGTTGTTTTGTATATTTGTTAGCAAGAGGTGGATTGCATTTCTTTGCCAAGCCTTGTTAACACGAATTGCGTTTGGCTTTTTCTGAGTTTTTGCAGTATTGAAAGATTGAAAATGTCTGAGGGGGAAGCTAAGAAGATATCACGTCAAGATATACAACTGGTAAGACAATTGCTTAAATCATTGGTTTTATGCACTGCTTGTATGAAACATTTAAATGGAGAAACATGGACAGAACTTGTCCGGAACTGAGGTGTAGTTGTAATAGTAGAATGTTAATGGAAGAAATAGAGCATGCAGTTTTATGTTTACGCTTATAAATTAGGCATTTGATTGCACTTCAGTGCTTCGATAGGAACACTCTTTGTAGAAATTCTTTCGGTTAATTCTGATTAAAGTATTTTAATTCCTTGAGAAGTTTTGCCTAACCATGCATATCCATGTATTTATGTCTTTTTAATTTAAGAGACTGCCAGAGTATGTAAATGAGGCTATTGTTTAGAACTTCCTTCCTTTGTTGAATGCGGATGCCTAGGTTGTGTTAGTTATTCTTGTGGGCATTGTTTATAGGCCACTGGCCGTCGCCCTTTAGGTCAGTTGTGATAAACCTACCATCTAAATCAGTTAATGATCTCCATAATAACATTAATCATCTGAATCAAAGGAAGTATCTGAAGACATATTTTCTGGTTGCTGATAAGCACTGTGGTTAATATTGTAAGCAGCACCAGGGATTGTTGTATGTGTTGGGTTTTTAAGAGTTGGGAAGATGGTATGCCCTCGCGCTGTCACTCGCTTGTTCGGCTTGACAACACACCTAAATACTGAACAAACACCTCTTGTTGGCTATAAATTTAGAGGTTTTGCCTCAGATTTGATATATTGAAAACACAACAACAACAACATACCCAGTGTAATCCCACAAGTGGGGTTTGGGGAGGGTGATGTGTATGTATTCTTACCCCTACCTTGTGAAGATAGAGAGGTTGTTTCCGCTAGATCCTTGGCACAAGTGAAGCATTAAGAAAATAGTGGAGAAAAGAACAATAGCAACTACAAATGATACGATAAACGAAGCAAAGAAAACAACAAGTAATAGTGAAATTTAAGAATACGATAGTAGGTGAATTACTAATAACACTACTGATAAGGGAAACTAGACCATGCTCAACTATGTATTAACCTTGTACCCTAATCCTCTACCTTTATATTCTCCTATCTAGGGTGATGTCCTCGATATATTGAAAACACTGAAATTCAAAATCCCCTTCCTCTTTTCTTCTGCATTTTTTTTCTAAAATATAAGTAAGTGTCAAGTGTGGTTTGCATTATTTTTGGAGTTCGCCTGAAGTTCTGTTCTGTAATTTGAAGTGCCACTATTATAGAATAGTTTATTAAGTTCCATCATGGGAGGAATTAATCCAAAACCTTGGGCGACAATAAGGGGATTAAGTTCCTTAAGATTGTTATCTCTTGTATCCTTAACCAAATTAAATAAAATGGCAAATATTTTATATTTTTAAACCAAAAATTACAAGTATTTTAGTTTCAAAAAAAGGAAGTAGAAGACCACAAAGATTTTAGTCCACCAAAAACAGGAAGATGAAAACAAAAAATATTAACAATCTTGAAGGAATTTAGTTTATGTTAATATTTTTTGTATTCATCTTACTTTTTGGTTTTGGGAGACTAGAATCTTCATGGTTTTCTACTCCTATTTTGAAGACTAGAATTCTTGTGATTCTCTTACTCTGATTTGTTACCCGGTCTGAGGATATAACACTTTGTTGTTTTATTAAATCTTTTTAAGGGTACAAGAGATAACAGTATGGAGTCCTAACAATCCCATTGAAACACATAAATGTTCTGTCGACTTCGGACTTCCTATCATAAAGTTTGTTCTTGTAAATCCATGACTTTAAGATGAATGATCTGGATAATTGCTGGTATAGAGAAGATGCCACTCTTTTTCTCCCTGAGTACATATTGATTTTAGATTCACAACACACGGTAGTCACAAGTGCACAAGTTGTTACCTGTGAATTGTTGATTTTGTAATGGAAAATGTTCTTGTAACTTAACAAAATAGAAGGAAATATTTCAAGTAATATCTCAGTCAAAGCAACAGTTGAAATGGTAGAAAAAAGAAATATGAAGTTTTGCTTCCCTTTCGAAGAAGTAAGCTAAATTATCATAGAGAGCAGTAATCTCCTCATGGACTCACCAAGTGCTAGTTGATGTATTAATCTCCTCATGGACTCATAGAACAGTATTACAATTTGATGGACCTAGCCAATTGCTTGTAACCTTTTGTCTAGTTCTTATCGGAAATGGGATTATGAGGCCTAGCTTAGAAGTTCTCTGTTTTAGGTGCTGATGCAGTTGATACTTCCAAATTTGTTATAGGTTTCTAATCTGTGTTTGCAGGTTCACTGTTCATGCCTTGCGAATATGGTTGTTGTTTAGCTGTTCTTCTGCGATAGGGTTTGTCTTGTTATAGTTAGAAATATGGAACCTCTTTAACTGTTATTGGTGTACCACAAATTTTGCATCTTTTAATTCGTTCTTACAGGTAAGGAGTGGTCTTACACAATTATCAAGTTCTTCCTTGCTGTATAATTGCTCGCATTCCACATGCATTTCTTTCCCAACATGAGCTTCTTTGATGTCAGGTGCAAAATCTTATAGAAAGATGTCTACAGCTTTACATGAACCAGGAGGAAGTTATCAGAACCCTCTTAGATCAAGCAAAAATTGAGCCTGGTTTCACTGAGCTTGGTTCGTCCTTTCTCTTCCCAACATTTTGTTCCTATTTTTTGCCGATGCGACGCTAGCATACTACCATATCATCTCAGATGTAATTTTGGTATTCCATGACTTGGAAGGAAGGAAAAACATACAAGCTGTGACCTGATATATGGATAAACTAGGATTCATTGACCAGGAAAATGAAAAAACTACTAAAAATTGTCCTGTTATCAGAATTGATCTAATGAAGATGACAGAATTGTTAATAAGATAATTTCTTCCCTTTCAATGACAAACGCTCTGTTCACCACTTCACCTACTTCTATTTTATTGAAAGAATTAGTAACTAGAGGAACTAACGTTTAGACTGAAGTTTGATAGAAATGAGGTATCTAAAATTTTATTTTTCTGGATTCACCTGGTCAATATCCCATTTCTCAAGATCTGTAAGCAACATGTGTTATCTATGCGCTCCACGTGTCTCTTGCAGAAGAGATAAATCTGACATCTAGATATGTTTCCAGTGTGGCAGAAGCTTGAAGAAGAAAACCAAGAATTTTTCAGGGCATATCATGTAAGGTTGATGGTGAAGGATCAGATAGAGAGATTCAATGATTTGCTTGAGAGACAGGTTGAGGCAATGCAGATGATTCCAACACAACCAATCCCTAATGGATCTCAGATTCGTCAAAGTAAGGAATAATATCTTAGATTGCCATGTTGATCTTCCTGGAGATAATTATTCTGCTGGTTTTTTCTTTTCAATTGCATTGTAAAATTTATGATGGATTCCCTCCAAGCCCAACAAATTTCTGTTTTTGAAATTGTTAGAAAACTAAATGGCTTATTAGCTTTAGAATGAATAACTGTGGAAGGAGTCTATTACAAATGAGAAAGAAGCACAGGAGGATCTGTCTTCTGGTTCTAAGGCTGCTTCTAATATGAGACTCTGAATACTTGTTGAATTTGGAAATAATGGAATTGATTGCTGAATTTTGATACATAAAATGACCTAGAAATCTGTAGACATAGTAGAAGCAAGAGATTAAAATTAGACTTCTCCTCACCATAGCATAGTCTTTTGTTTTGATGCTTTAGGATTGTAAATAACAAAACTCATCCCTATATACAGGGGAAGCCTATCCCAAATGGCATCGGATTCAAATCCTACTTTTATGGAAATAATAACTAGGGAACCTTTAAACTAGGAAAACATGTAAAAATAATATCAAACTTCTTCCTAAAATTAGCTCACAAGAATAAGGGGAAAATTGGCAAATTTGCACCCAAAACCCACGTGACTTCATCTCATATTTGGACTCCCTATTGTTGTGATTTTCAGCCCTTGTTGGGCGAGAATTCAGCACACCTTGGGCTGAAATTTTGGCTCTTTTTTGTGCTTGGGCTCCATGTGGGCCCTCCACTTGGTCTTCATGTGGCTCCAATATTTCGGCTCTTGGAGTCGAACTTGGACCATGAAATATATGTAAGGCATAGCACTTAGTCCACTTGTTATAATTCTTGGGCTTTTCTTCCTCAATAAACATCTTGATTTTTTCATTGAAACCACCAACTTTAATGGAGGTATGCTATCAATTAGGCTCTTGAATTCATGTTTGCCTTGATCACGGTTAATTTTATGTATTTATGCTAAATCTATTTTGCTAAATTGGGACTTAATTTCGGAGACGCGTGTGCTTCTTGCTTAAAGCCCAGGAGCAGTGTTACTTTTTTTCTTTTCAATTTAAAAAATACTGCTTCTTTCAATATATGATATATGATATATGATATTATGATAGATTTACTAATTTTCAGATTCTAGATTAGCTGAACTACCATTAACCTATATTCTTTGTTGATTGTTTGTTTACTTCCGCCTCCTGCTGTCCCTGTGGTTCATTGATTGTACTTTATTAGATTTCGCTACTTATGTTGTTTTGATTCAGCAAAACCAAAGAGATGTAGTAATTTGCATATTTTACTAATATGTTATAATTTGGACTGCTGGTACAACACTGAAATTAAACTCTCATGCTTGATTATGCAATCATTTCATCAGTGACTTGTTGAATAAGGATGAAAGTTATCTGATGACTGTTACACTTTTACAGTCCCACCGAACTCAACATGTCAAGCAAGAGATCATACTGGACCTCATGTCAAGCCTGAGAATGTGCACCAGACTGTTAATGCAAATTTATCTCAAGTATACACTAATGGTGTGTCCTCGCTTCAACCATGTATGCAAAGTGCTATTGATGTGTCTGCTCATGCAAGGAGAATTGATGCATCCTCAAACATGCTATTGGCTCAGAGCTCAAATTTGGGAATGCTGCAAGGTGTGAGAGGGGGGATGATCAAGTCAGAAGCTGGTTATTCAGGAAATTTACCCTTCATGTATGGTACTGAGACAAATATCCTCGAAACTCATCCTGGAATTACGGATCCATCTGTATCATCTTTCAGCAGTGTAGAATCAGATTCACAACCAGTAAATGAGACAGTGTTGGATGCTGATACATCTTCATTTGGTTTCTTGGGGCAGATCCCTCGAAACTTTAGTTTGTCGGACTTAACAGCTGACTTTTCTAACAGTTCTGGTTTGTGCCTCCCCTCTCTTCTTAGTTAATATTTCTCTCAAGTGGACATTCTTATCTTCGAGTTCTGTCATTTGTAGATATCTTGGAGAGCTATTCTGGATCAGCCTTCCTGGCAACGGATGTTAACAATTTATTCTTAGATCCACAAGATAGGAGAGAACATCAAGGTTAGTCGTATGGCATGTTAATTGATTTCCTTCACCTTGTAAGCAAGTAGTTATATCGATGCCTCACATTTTAGCAGACGTTAAAAGGTTGGATGCTATATATGAAGGCTTGAGGTTTGAAGATTTTGCCAGTGATTGAGTGAACAATGAGATGGTACCATCTTGTCTTGATTTCAAGAATTAGGGAGTATAGTATAGTATAGAAGCATTCCAGCCTAATGTCCATAGCTGAGAAATCTGTGATTCGTTCTGTATTTGTTATCAACATTGATAGTTTCCAATCTCTACGCACTCTTTGTTATATAGGTGTAACACATATATAACGTTACTTCCTTTTTGTATGATTGCGATTGTTGCAGGTCCAATGGCTCCTGGTCTCAGAAGGTTTTGTAAATAGGATTGCGAAAGGAAGTTGCTTTGACACCTTGTGAAGACATTAGTTTGTCAGTTTCAAGATACTCGTTATGGTTGACATGTCTGTGGTTCTGGTGTAAAGACAATAATCTAAGCAAAAAGCTCTTGGAAATGGTTCTCCTACTTTTTTTTTATCCTAGAAAGAAAGCATTATTTTGTTTGAGTTCTGTGAATAGGGTTGTGATGATTGATGAATTAGATCTGATGTATGTATTTATTCTTTTTTTCAAAAGGTCTGATGTATTTTTTTTTAATAAAATGACCTGAAGTTGTGCTTCATGACTTGCATCAATTGTTAAAACATTTGTATATAATTATGCCAGTCATAGGTGTTTCTTCACCACATTTTCCCAAGCCTTCATGGACATAATTATCTGATATATGTGTTGATGGAAAGTAGTAAATACTCGTGAATTAGTTGAAGTGTACACAAGTTGGTCTAAACACTAAGGCTATGTATATATGTCGAATTGCCAACCAAAAGGTATAGAGACAACAAAATGGATAGCAAAATGCCATGAATTGATCACCTTTTCAACTCTTCAATTTTGCCTAAAAATCAAAGTGAGAACTCCAAAGAGAGCAAAATTTATTACATGATATGATTANGAATTAGTTGAAGTGTACACAAGTTGGCCCAAACACTAAGGTTATGTATATATGTTGAATTACCAACCAAAAGGTATAGAAACAACAAAATGGATAGCAAAATGCCATGAATTGATCACCTTTTCAACTCTTCAATTTTGCCTAAAAATCAAAGTGAGAACTCCAAAGAGAGCAAAATTTATTACATGATATGATTAGCAGATCACTCAAAATGAACTTCATTTTGAACCAACTTGCAAATATCAAATAAATCCCTGAGATGAATGAAATGACGCGACAAGCGCTATAATTGAAGGTGCACATAAGCTTGGCATCAGTTCCACAAACTTGCTTAATCTTCTAGGCAGGCCCAGTCTTGAGTGCATAGTCTAAATCATCTATCAAGTCGTTGACATCTTCAATCCCAACAGAAATTCGAACCAGGTCCTCAGTAAGACCTCTAGCCTCTCGTACTTCAACAGGTATGCTCGCATGGGACATGAAGCAAGGCAAGCTTATGAGTGACTTGACACTTCCTGCAAATTTTGAGGACCATATAACACGTTTGGATAGCGACAAAGGAAAATGCAAATGGAAGAACGGGAATAAAATGAATGACATCAATCTAAACAGTTTTGAATTATATACGAAGCAAAAGATCTTTTGAAGCATAAACACAAGGGGTCATTTGATGAATCATTTTGCGTCACTCTGCACCATACCATTATCTTGCGGACAAGTTCAAGTTATCAAATGGTTCCAGTGTGTCGAATGCACAAAAACAATTTTTGCTTTTCATGCAGATGTTTACAAGCAAGAGTCATTAAAATTTTCATCTTTTTTCTATATCCCCAAACAAAATCTACAATTATAACAACTGGATTAAAGCTGAAATTCTGATCCCCGGCTGATTTTCCTAAAACCAACCAAAAGACCTGAATAGTTGTCTACGCTTATCTCTCTTGCCATTGGAAGTGTTCTATGGATAGCAAATATACTTGAGTTGAGTTGAGTTGGATATGAAACAGTCCAACACACTATCTCCTTGTCTTTCTGTTAGACTTATAGAGTAAGAGTCTCCACATGGACCACATCCATGTTATTTTGCCTATGCTTCTTATTGGTAGTTCAGTCTTTCCCCTATACTTGATTGCAGTAGTATCAAGGCATATTGCCTATGCTTCCATCTCTTTTTGCATTGATCATTCTTAAGGTTTGTTATCAGATGTGGTATTCAAAAAGCTACATTGTTTTGATACTTATATGGTATTCATCCTCTATAGAATATGGTTTCTGTCTTACCAAAGCAAAACAATATTGCACGTTTACTATAATCATCAGGGAAAAGAGAGAGAAGGCAAACATCATTAGGAATTGTACACTTTGGTAGGAAAAAATGATCTTAAATATAGGAAAATGTAATTGAGCATTAAGATGAAACTAACCAAAACTGACGGTAATGCTGAAATACTTGGTAGCCTCAGCAACATGCTTAGAGAGTGCCAAAGAACCTGTCAGGAAACTCAGCACCGATCCTGCACCCGTAGCCTGCAAATTGATCAACATTTAAACAGTAAGTTTCAAGGGAAAGCTTCATGGTGGCAGGACACCGACAACCATAGAGCCTTAGTTCAAATTCCCAGAAAAAATCACATGTTTGAATACCTGAGAGAAGTGCAAAGACCTCCCTGGATGGTCAAGAAGACCTGCATAGTTGACCTTTTTCACTCGTGGATGGGAAGATAAAAATTCAGCAATTTTTTGTGCATTCTCCTGCAAGATATTGAAATTATTTAGTTAGATGAAGGTGATGTGACAGTTTTACAAACCAGCCTAACTTCTCTGCACAATATAAAGATGAAGATGCAGTAGTATGCATGCCATAATCATGAAAATCTATAGGGTCAAGAATAATAGATTAACAAAGGCGCAGGCAGGCATATATGTTTCTAGAAACAGTGGTGGAACAACTAATTTCACCACAAAATAAAAGAAAAAAAATTAAAATTAAACCTGTTGTTTTTCAACACGAAGAGCCATTGTTTTGATTCCTCTTAAACAAAGCCAACAATCGAATGGCGCTAACCCTGCACCTTCAGCATTTTGTAGGAAGTACACCTCTTTCGCCAAGCTGGTTAAGTAGGAAAATTTATAAGCAAATTATTAAAAGGACACTTGAGATGTTCAAAGAGAAACAAGGCATCAGACATCACTTACGTTCAATACGCTATACATAACTAACTACGGATTTTCAGATATAGACTTGTCAATGAACTGATTTCTTAAACTTAACTTTATCAACAAAAAAAAGTTAATTTCTTAAACTTCATGGTCAATTATAAGGGCAGCTAGTGCATTCAGGAAAAGAATTTCAGTGTCACGAAGTATTGCACAAATCCGTGCAGTGCAGGGTCTATAGGGTGCTGCATAAAGAGGATTTCTTGTATACGCCTTAGCCATATGGAAGCGATCCATTTTTGACTTGCATACAACCCTGAGTAAGCATACTAAAATGTATAAATTATAGGAATCACATATTATAAGCACTAAATAACATCCTATCCCTTCTAGTTTTCTATTTACCAAAAATCCCTTAAAAATGATGTTTGCGAGATACATAGCGTTGTGCACGGGATACATTAGGTTTGATACATTCCACATAGCGGGATACATAGCGTTGTGCACGGGATACATTAGGTTTGATACATTCCACATAACGGGATACATAGCGTTGTACACGGGATACATGCGGGATACATAGCGTTTGATACATTCCACATAGCGAGATACATAGCGTTGTGCACGGGATACATAGGTAAATAAGGGATTTTTGAAATTTTTGAAATAAATAGGGATAAATGGATATTAAGGTAAGTAAAGCAGTGTAGTTAAGTAATTTGTCCTACTAAAATTGTGTGAAGGCTCACCCTCGGGACTCAGCAAAGGCCCTTATTCCATGTAAAGAATTATCTGAGTTGCAAGACAATAGTCCTTGACATCCTTTTAATCCAGTCCAAAAAAAATAGAAATCTTATTTGCACAAAAAGTAGAAGAGGAAAAGGAAGCATGGCCATATCAACATTTGCTACCTATTGTTGAACAGTTCTAAAGTTTCACTAGGGGCTGGGTAAGTGATTCATTGCAAGAGAAACCAATAATGCGTCTATCACAAACTCACGTTCACTATAGTCAAGCTCCTAATGCGATTATTGGTTTAGGCGACCAAAAAAGACTAAAAAACTAAGAATATACAACCATAAGATAACAATAAATCAAAATATGAAACATATGCGAAATAGAGGAAAACCTTTCTCCTCTGACGGCAAGTACACCGGCCATGAGATCACTATGACCGGATATGAACTTAGTAGCTGAATGCATCACAATATCTACAAAACCATGGACAAGTAAGCCAACATCCCATGCATGTTTTTGGAGAGTGTTCCAGTTAGTGGAACAAAAAGTATTTGCACAATACCTGCTCCGAGCTCCAAAGGATGGGACAGTACTGGGGACATAATGCTGTTATCTACCAGCACAAGAGCCCCATGTGCATGAGCGATCTTGGCTATTTTCTGGAATAAATCAGAAGAGACAACAATATGAGACAAAAAATCAGTCTTTTGAAGATCAATATATTACTATCTATCAGCTACAGTGAAAGCTGAAAATTGTACGTGCATAATCTACTATGCTACTGTAAATTACCCACACGAATATCACAAATTTGTTGACGAGGGTTGGTTGGGCTTTCCAGCCAAACAAGCTTTGTCCATGGTTTAATCACAGAAGCAACCTCATCTAAGTTAGTGGTATCCACTCGCCTGTACAAACAAGGTGACAATCAAAATTCTAATAACCTGATTGAAAACAATGTTACACTGATAAAAGAGATACCAACTTGACCACGATCCCGGCTTTTGGAACAACTTGTGAGAGCAGCCGGTCAGAACCACCATATATGTCATCCCCGGCAACAATCTCCTCACCTATAAAATCAACAAATTGAAGCTATTCTTTTGTTAACTATCATTTGCTTGCCGAGATGTCAAGAAAAAAACACTAGCATGACACAAACGAAGATTCAATTTCTCATCCAACAAGAAAGCATAACCATCTTAAATGAGCAGAACAAACTTTCAAGAAGGTCTTAATCAAGTTTGTTGCATAATTTATCTGGTATACACATATTCAGATTCTTCTATACAAATGCATTGCGTGTACAATTTTTAGAAGTACCAGCTTTAACGAGACGAGTTACAGCTGCCAAGGCGGCCATTCCACTGGTAAAGCAAAATGCTCGATCTGCTTTCTCAAGCTCTGCAAGAAGCCTGAAAATTTTCAAAATGCGGTAATGGTATTGATAACAATAATGTTAACAGATGAACTTTCAACTATTAGCAGTACACAGTTTTACTTACTTTTCCAATGCATCCCTTGTTGGATTTCCACTCCGTGTATAATCATATTGCCCATTTTCAGTTGCTGAAGGCTGCAGAAGGATGAAGAAACAATTAAAGCTAAGACATGCTCTTTGTTACGTGTTTCTATGGAATTGTAGGGCTGGACTCTGTTGCTGAAGGCTGAATAGTTTTAAAAAAAAGGATCTGAAGAGACAATTAAAGCAACAAAGAAGTGATGAATTGTGCTGTCAGAAGAGAAAAGGAGAGAGGAAATGGTTATTTAACAACGTACAAGAGGGATTCTTATATAGAAGTATTGGGTACATGAAACAAGGAAACTTTCTTCTGATAAAAAATATTCTACACAATATTCTTAATAGCTCTCAATCCCAACCATAAACGCAACATTATCTATTAATGGTCACATCCTGCCGGAGCTTGAGGCCATCTTGAATCACAGAATTTTTGCAAAGCTCAAAGGTGAGGCGTGGGTTAAATGGTTCAGTTGTCCTCTTAAACATGATTCATGAAGATAAGAATTGTTTTAGGATGGGTGCAGCCAGTCATGTGACAAAATTACCGTTGCAGACAGAAAAACTTGTCAAAGGAGTTAGTTTATTGGATGACAGTATGGTCATTTACTCGAGTTAGTTAAACCATCCCAAGGTCTGTTGGAGGTCCTGGAATTAGTAAGCACTCTCAATTGCATTGTATTCATTTGGTTTGCTTTAAAAGGCATGGCCATACTGGGTAAGCCAAATGCAAATCCCCTCTTCGTTCATTCTTCTTTGCAGCAACTCGTTCAGGAATATTTTCTTCTTCGAGTTAGTTAGAGTTCTGTGACATGCTCTCTCAGTTTGATTGAGCTTATTCCCGTTCCCTAGTTTTAAGGACTTCTCCTACCTTACAAAGGCTAACCACTTAGCTTTATAAAGGGTGCCTACTCCTATCTTCCTAATTTGGCCCTTTTTCTTCATGAGAGATGAAGACAGTAACTCTTGCTCTTCTTAAATGCTTAAGGAAATGGGCACTTTATATTTGATTTTTCTGCCTTTTCCTATAACCCCCTACTACTTATGAAGGGTCTTTTTACATATACACAGTGCAATACATTTTCTTTTTAAAAAATAGATTTGTATTCCACTGCCAATCTTTGTCATATTATTGTGAATGGTTCAGAAAAGGTGGGTCAACGATAGTAGTGCTGTGGACGCTACAGGGAGAGCAGTAGAAGACATGCTCAAGACACAAATGAAAAAGAAAAGGAGTGAAGGGAGGTTAAAATTTGTGTCCTAGTTGCTCTTTTTGGTCTTTACTCTTTTGCATGTAATACTTACTTACCATTCTTATCCTTGTTTCACATTATAATATTTACAAACTGGTTCATGTATTAATCCAATATATCGCACAAAACCTCCAAATATTTTGACGATATACTCAGATGAATATAGTAGAAACAAGTAACTATGAAGCATTGATTGCGAAAATTGCACCATTAAATTCTTCCAAAAAAAAATGCAGCTTTGCAATGTCTTATCAAATTGCATTCCACAAAGTTTCTTCAAAACTTACTTGCTTAAAAGTAGATGTTTGATACAAGGGGGTACTTAAGGCACCATAAGGATCAAAATCATTACTGAAGTTCATCAACATTGTTGAAACACTTGGCTCTTTTGCTTCCCTAGCCTCAACTCGAGGAGGTAGTTCCATAGTCCCCACCTCTGCCATCAATCAATACATACTATTAGCTCAAAGATAAACCCAAAGAATAAATCTCGTTTATCCTCGTCTAAAAATGGATTTGGTACATACCATCCATGCATTCGGCAGCAGCACTATCAATCAAAGCTGATGCAGTGAGATCCATCTCTTTGTCTCTTGAGCAATTCAGTTGGAATTTCTGTTCTATTAGAGTTCCCTTCCCATTCATGCACCCAAATGTCACTGGAAAGTTTACAGGCAATTTACCCTACACATTAGCACAACATTCCATCAGAAGCAACACTTTTGCCACTTGTTTGGCTGCTCAACAAGTAAGAGCAAAAACAATCTATCACATTATTCCATATAAGTTTAGCAAAAGAGGCCAAAACATCCGGAAGATGATGCCATAGCTTAAACAAAAGCTTTAGTTTGTGTGAAATACCAATCAAAAATTACTTTACATTACATATTCTTGACGTTTCCCAGAGAAAAAGGAAAAATTAGAGAGGCCCGAAAAATCAAAACAATAATGTGAAGCTCATAAATGCATAAAGATGATAACTTTTCAATTTTTCAACTTTAAATTGCTCACCTTTAGACATTCTTAACTTCCACAAAAGAAAATTAGAGAGCCCCAATAAGCAAAACAACTTTGTGAAGCTCATAGAGGCACAAAGATGGCAACTTTTCAATTTTTCAAGCTTAAATTGCTCAGCTTTTTTCGTTTTTCGAGAACTGTGGTGTCCGAGCCAGCTTTCACGCATCTCGACTAATTCCTCAGGTGGCCTGCCACTTCCTATGTAACTCTATCCACTAAAGCTAGGACACATGCGGAAAATCACCTAGTATTTTGAATTCTCAACCTACTTCATTGACAGCTAGGCCACACCATTGGGTTCAAAAGCATGGATATCCTTAAATTGCTCAACTTTAAACATTCTTAACTTCCCCAACAGAAAATTAGAAACACCCAATAAACAAAACAAACTGTATGAAGCTCTCAAAGCATAAAAATCATTAAAAAATCCAAACTTTTTTCAATTTCTCGAGTCAAGATTGAATAAAGATTACAACCCAGCTCAAGATTTCTCCAATTTTTCTTCCACCCAATGATTTTTACACAAAAAGAGAAAAAAACAAATCACACCCATATAAGATATAAATCATTTAGGCTTAACCTGGGTGGTTGTGTTGGTAGGCAGAGAGCTGAATGGCTGCTTGAGAGACAGAGAACATGCCATTTCAAAAATTGTCGTCTTCTTCAATAAGGGCTGGGAAAAAAGTGGTATATATACTCTTGGTGTAAATTCTGTACTATACTAATTAATTAAAAAAAATTGCAAAAAAAGAAAAAACTTTAATTTTGATACTTACCTTGAAATATATTTAATTTATTTAAGTATGAAGATTTTTTCTTTTTCTAAAAAATATTTTTGATTTCTCTTTGAGCTGAGTTTTATCGGAAACAACCTTTTAATCCTCTTCAAATTTCATCAGTGGGATAATAGTGTTTTTTTTAAAATTATTATTGTTCGGTCCTATTGTTATTATATAAACAAACCAATAAGGAAATAGTTTAATATAAACTAGAATAAATGGAGTATAGTCTTTAAAAAATTATATTATAAGAGTTTTACTTGTATTTTTATTTTTTTTTGTTGTTGACTCTTTAAATAGATAATATTGGTGTATCTACAAATAGTAGTACTAGTATCTACAATTAAGAACACAATCAAATTAGTGATTTTTTGTAAAAAAATATTAAAATTGTAAAATGTTACAAGTTTAATTCCTTCTACGGCCAAACCTAAATAATTGTACTAGGTAATTGACCTGATTTTGAATAAATTATAGTTTTCTACTAATTTTCCATTTATTTATCATCTACTAATACTTTTCATGATAAAGAAACATTTTAGTCAAATGTGATCAAGATCATAGATATTCCTTTCTTAAAAATGGTGTTCAAATCAACTTCCACACACTTTTGATTGTTCCGCAAATGCATGTTACCTCCCACCAACACATGTATTAGGTAACTCTGCTTGCCAAAGCTTAGGCAAAGAATGCACGCGATCTTTGCCAACAGGAGGCAAGCAAAGGCCTTCTTGTAACAGCTGTTAACGCAGTAATCAGCTTGATTGTGATTCCTGGCATAGAGCACAATATGTAGACCATTGCCAGACTTGCATTTTCTTTTATAAGACTTGGATAGAGAAGCAAAACAATAACTCTTACGCCTCAATATCAAACAAGTTGGATTCACGAACAAAAATAACTTAGTAGAAAGACCAAAAGCAATTGTGAAACAAAAGAAGTTCTTAAAATATGGAGAATTGAATCCCATATGAACCATATAATTGCCTCAGAGGGTACTGCAAATCAGCCAAGAACTGAATGTTTCATTTTTACAAGAAAATGATCCAAGACATACTTAGGCTCAGAGAAACAGTGACCATTAAAGAAAAATTAGCTTACAACGCAGTTGACAGGCAAGTCAACTGCCGCGACTAAATTGAGAATGTAAGGAAATGTTTAATTCTACGAGGGTGGTTTAGGACCTTCGCCTGGACCTGGTTATTCTTCTTGTGGAATTGGAAGTATCAAGACTTTGATCACTCCTATTGCTGTTCTTAGCTCTGGATTTAGTGGCACCTGCAAATGTAGAAGTGTTAGTGTTTGTTCACCCCGTTAGAGAAACAAGTTGCAAAGGATATAGGGCGTTGTAAGGAACCTCTGCTGCGACTTATAGGAGATTGAACTTCATTTTCATCACTTGTTGAATCAGTCACCTCACTGGAAGCATGAGAGTTAGCTTCTGACTCAGCACATCCTGGTTCTGAAGGTGAACATTCTGTTTGCGCTTCCATTGATGGATCAGTGACTTCAGAATCTGTTACATGATTAAGAAAATGAAGTTACAGAAGATTCAAGATAACCAAATGAGGCACTGTTCCCGTCCCTTCCCATTATAGATCATAAGAAACGGAACAGATACAACAATCCTGCACCATGTTGGCTACACATATTTTGCCTATACAGTTTGCACATTGGCTTTGTAAGTTTTATCAATCCATTTCGCCACTAGCCTCTTCATATATCTCCAGCTCTCTTACCAAATGATTTCAGAGTTTTTTTAATCAGTATCTACATCTTAAATGTACCAAATTCTGAAAAGCCCCATCAAATAATTTTTATGGATTTAAAAAAAGAAAGTTGTAGCGAATGATCAACTATTTATATAAGGTACTACCATGTAATGTCTTGTTAACAGCTACTACCTCATCTACATTGTTTTAAAAAAAAATTGGCGGAAACAAAACATAGATGACCTGTATAAATTAAAGAGACAAGCAAGAGATAAATGCTTTCACTTCCATCCGAGATGTAAAAAACTTAGCATCTCCCACATATGTTTTGCGGATGACTTGTTAATGTTCTGTAAAGCTGAGGTGAGATCAATACGACTGATTCAGCAAGCTTTTGCCAAATTTTCAAATGCCTCTAGTTTGCAAGCAAATTGTGATAAAAGCTCTGTGTGCTTTTCAGGGGCACAACCAAGTATTAAACAAGAGATTTTAAGTCAATTGGGCTATAATGAAGGTAGTCTACCCTTTAAGTATTTGGGCATTCCTTTGTCATAAAAAAAAAATTCAGAATTAGCCAATGTATGCCTGTGGTGGATAGAATTACAGGAAGAGTGAAATGCTGGGCATCCAAGTTATTTACTTATGCTGGGAGATTACAATTAAATTAAATCTGTGGTATTTAGTATGCAGACATATTGGGCACAAATGCTCATTCTCCCTAATAAGATAATGAAACTAATTGAGCAAGTGTGCAGAACCTACTTGTGGACAGGATCCACTGGTACCTCCAAAAGAGCCCTGGTTTCTTGGGAAAAGGTGTGTCAACCTAGGAGTGCAGGGGGGCTGAATGCATTTAAGTGGCTGGAACAAGGCTGCAATACTTAAGCTGTTATGGGCTCTAGCTTCAAAGAAGGCAAATAAACCATATGCCTTGAGGCAGGCCTATAGTTGTCTTTCTTACCATGTTTTCTTGATTGTTAGATATAAGCTTAGCTCAATGTTTTCCTTTAGCACCACTCTGCTTTAGTCCCTACGATGGTGCTGCTTTAGGCTATAGCGGTTGTGAGAAACAGGGGTCTGATCCTGTTTAGCATTGTATTTTTTGCAGTTCTGGTAATCAATAAAAGTTATTTATTTACCAACAAAAAAAGAAAAGAAAAAAAGAGACAAGCATGTTGCTCAGGTGCCCTCCACCATAAAAATGTTCAAAATGAGAACCTTGTAAATAAAACATGAAATAGTAATAACTTATTGAACAGTCAATAAACTTGGAGAGATCTACCTTCAGTGATTTCAGATTCATCAATTTCCTTTTCTTCTTTTTCAGTCACCGTGATGCTCTCCAAGCTCTCCACTTTCTGTTGATGGCTTTGAGCATTTTTTGTGGTAAGTTCTTGTTCCTTCCTCTCGATGTGGAACTTATTCAACTTTTCTTCAAACTCCTCAATGCATGATTTGAGTTCAGGTTTAGCAAACTTCTTTCCCTAAATGAAGACATTCAAATAGACAGATAAAGCTTTAACACGGTGAAATGAATTCCCAATAACTGCCGAAAACTAGTCCAAGCCTTGTGATGCCAAAACAAATCTTACCTTGTTGATAATAGTTCTAAAATTATCCATCACAGAGTCTTCAGATAAGGCATGTTCATAAGTCTTAAACAACTCTATCAACTTTCTCATGCTCTTATCAGTGTACGATAGCTGAGAAAGGCAATAGGAGATGTATTCACATAACCTAACATCTGCATAAAAAAGGATGTTATAACATGCAGAAGTTTATCCGGTGATAATTCAAATAGCAATCAGAACTAATCTATCCACTACAGTCTCTTCATTTAAAGGTCTCCTAATTCTAATTTTCTTTTTTATTTTCGCAAGATACTCCTAAAAATATGGTAAACATGCCTGACATAACAGACAGAAAGCTGAGTACAAAATCAAGTATCTGATGAAGCATCCATAAAGCCTTGGTGCCAAATACCGAAAGACTGGCAACTCCTCAATCAATCTCAAATAAGTATATCAGCCTCTTTAACGCTCGCAGAAACACAACTCAAAGTAGACAACCTCCGTATCTTTGAAATGTAGAGTAAGCAGTGATTATCAAGAAAAAATATTGTAAAATCTAAAGCAATAGCAGTGGAGCAAGGTGGCATCATGATTTATCCACAAAAATGTGAAAACCTCTCAGAAAGTTATGGAAAATCTCAATGCACAGTTTACAGTTTAAAAAAAGAAGAAGAAAGAGACATCCATGTTTTCACATATAGTCTTAGGCAAGTATATGTAATCAGGACCAAAACCAGGGAAGAAATAGACTAATTCCGATTAACTTTTTAAATTAGCAGTGTAAGCAAAATGAAAACTACAAGTACCCGATACATTTTCTCTCTTCTTCTGAATTATTGATCAACAGTTGACAATTTATAGTTAGATCAGAGTACACAAATTCTACAACACATGAAAACTATTTTCAAATTCCATACCAGTAACTCCACAGAATCTATTGCAAAGCTTCTCGACAAGAGCTTCCATTTGCTTGTCCTAAAAATACATATAAACATTTCAGTCAATCCTATAGAAAGAGCCCAAAAAAGCATGTCAAATTCATGGTACCTTCTTAATTGAAGTAATTAAAAATTGCATGATGTTGCAGAATGATTCTTCCTTCAAGTTCTGGCTAGATAACTTGCCAAGGATATCTGGAAGTAGGTTATAAACTGGATTGTTCCCTGTAAACATTAAGTGTAAAGGAAAAATATCAGTATTATGTGATGTGTGTACACAGAAACATGCAACAGATGAAAGAAGCTCAATAGTAGAAAGAGACTAGATAGATGAACTTCTTTATTAGCAATTGATGAAAGAAAAGTAGGGTAGACATACTACCTTTCTTTGACAACTCATGAAAGAAAAGTTTGGCAAGACTAGAAATTCTTTCATCTTCATCTTCCAAACAGATGGCCATTTCATTGATATAACCTTTCACCTAATAATGGTACACACAAGTCAAGATGACAAAAATTCTACCACATGAAAGCAAAGTATAAATGATTGATAATCCAGCCAAACCTTCATCATGTCATTCAGTATCAGATGAGAAAGAACCAATACAGCATTCTTTCGCACAGAAACTGATGGATCTCTTAATCGTGCATACATATGCTCTGTCCATGGCTCTAACAGATTAGGAAAACGAACTGCCAGATCTCCAAGAGCAACAGTGCAATTTGATCGAACTGTTTCAGATGGTGCATTCTCCACAACAGTGAAAAGAAGCTGGAGATTTGCATCACTAGGAAGTAACATAGACACATGTTTAGAACTTTTTACAAAAATCTTATGTAATAAAACAAGAAAAGAGGAATTGAGAAAAAGCCTAACCAGAAGTCGGCATCAATTATCATAAATCGGCATAATGCAAGCATTCCAGATGCTTGTAGTTTAGGGTACTGGAAGAGATACAGAAGACATGTCAGTATCCATTAAATGATGTTGGATTGAGACCACTGATTCAACAATGAAGTAAACTGTCCTTAGGTATACTAATAAAGTTTTGGAGGTTCTATTTTCTTCGATGACAAAAGTCTAAAGCCACAGCATCCAAGTAACATATCAATGGAACACGAAACAAACATTTCACATTTGAACTCCAAAGCGACCAAAAAATTTATTAACTTAATCTGAACAAAAGGTGCATCATTCAGAGTCAGTGAAACTGCCTTTCAAATTCATACTGGTCCATCTGATTATGGAGATTCATGTGAGTTAAACAAGGAGCAAAAAACAAAAGAGGTCAGTATAGTTCCGGTGTTTGAAAGCACAAAAACATAGACACTGTAGGCATAACAATCACCTTCTGCATCAAACTGTAATTCCTACAGAGTTTAGAAAGAAAAGGTGTGCAATGGCCAATCAAATTTCTTTCAGAGGAACATCCAGATACAATTTCTTTCTCTGCTCTTTCAGATAGTGTATCGAGGAATGCATCTTCAGAAGCTGCTATGCCTAGTTCTGCATTGATACCATTGTCCTGCAAAAAAGAAGACCAGATGTTATAAAGTGTTTAAAGTTCAAAATGGGTGCAGACTTCATCAAAATATCAATGTGCCTCAAGAGCCTTCTCACCTTCTGTGGACCAGTATTATCTGTGGAATCACCCTTATCTTCCGTAATCATTTTCTCTCTCTTTGCTTTATCTTTCTGAATCTTGCGGACCCAAGACTCAATGTAAACCAATTGATTCAAAGCTACATGGCTAACAACAAAAAGAAGCCTGCTGAGTTTTGTCACTTGAACTGTGGTTAGCATGTTGGAGCTACCATTTTGGAGCTCATCCTCTCCACTGCAATCAAATACAGAACTAAGAGCTTTCTTCACCAGATCAGCAGCCATTTTGTCGGGATACGGATGGATAGTATATATGGTAGCTATTGCTCTATCTGCAGCAGCATACCATATATGCTCAGGAAGCCAAAATCCAATAATTAAGCTTTCTAAGATACTGAAAACCCTATTTCCATTAGTGGTTAACAATTTTTTCTTGTCCTCTTCAGACAGCCTCTGAAGAGCAAGGCATGCTGTCCTAGCAAGTAAAGGTTCCACTTTTGCCCAACGCCCGAAGCCTATGTCAATGATGTCTTGTAAGTGAGAGCTGAGAACAGAATTTGATGTTTTTGCTGCCATGCATAAAATAGATAAAGCACCACGACTTTGCTCTGCACTTGTTCCAGCAATATTGAAACAGAAGAAATCCCATAATGCTGACAACTGCAATATTACAAGAGTCACTATTGAAGTTTTCCCTTGAGCTTTAGGGAAAAAAGACAGATGAGTTAGGCATCAGATAAGTAAAGCTTATCTATTTGTTATGACAATGGGTTAGTTGACATTAAGTCAAAGTGAGTTAAGCAAAGGCAATATAGCTTATTGAAGTCAACAGAGTAGTCACTTTCCATTCATGCCAGAGATATTAAGTTGTTAGCACCATTCTTTTCTAAAAAAAGACATTAAAAACACCTCTTATGAATGGAAAAGGATGAGTCAATTAGCCAATTTTGTCAGGTTGCAATTTTTTCTAACACAAAAAATTTACAAAACCTTTAATCCTTGTCAAGTCTTTGATAAGTTGTTAAGTAACCCAAGCTCTTTATTAATATCAAGTTTCATACTATATGAAAGACGATTGCTTCTTCTCAAATCCTGAATTTGATAAGACAGTCAAATTGTTCCACATTACCACAAAAGACATAACCATTCTAGCAAATCAGCAATGATGCTGGTTTAAATGATTGAAATAACCACTTATAGGTCCAATCTGGATTGAAGGATAAATTACACTTTTTATCTGATATAGTGATTATCTTTAGCCACGCTACAACAACATACCCAGTAAAATCCCACTAAGTGTGGTTGGGGAGGGTAGAGTGTACACAGACCTACCTTGTGGAGGTAGATTTCTGCCACGCTAAAGTGCTCCAAATAAAATGCACATTGTAACACTTAACCCATCTCTTTCTAGCTCATGCTTAACAACAATCTCCAAAGCTACTAAATCAGCACACATCACCCAGTACCAAAATAAACATCTGATATTCATTTCCTAAATATAATTAAGTAAATTAAATTATGACATGTTCTCTCCACCATGAGCTCCTCGAAAAAATAAATGTGACCATTATACCATGCTTCAAAAACAAAATTTATAACTTCTTGAGTCACGCCTCACTAGATTTCTTATTTAGCAATTCAAAAGAAAAACGATTGGAATGAGTTTATAAATTACATACTGTGCTGCTCGTTAAGTCTCCCTTGGACATTAAGGCTCCAATCAGGAATTCCAGTGAAGCAAGATCTCCAATATTTGTATCGATAGCAAGATTCAAGAGATTCTTAGCAGTTTCCTCTGGGTTCTTCCTTACATATATTGTAATGAAAGCATTCTCAACAGCTTCATAAATTGCTTTGTCTTGTGAAAATACCTGCAGTTGTGCTTTATTAGGTCAAAATGTTTAATAAGTCCTCATCAATAAAACATATTGAAATCAGTTGTTGCTCCGATTATACAAAGTTAACATTACCAGTGGCAACATTTTCCGGAGGCAGGCTTCTGAACCATCTATTTGGAACTGTCTGCATCTCATCAGTAGAAGAATTGTGTTCTCCACATCTGTGGCAGAAGATGAAGCCATTAATTGGACAAGGGTTGGCATTGTGGCGGACACACAATTGGAGAATCTCAAGCCTGCCTCCAGCGATGCAACCAAGGTCCTTGTTTGCTCCAAATTCCCAAAATCTGGCACAGAATCATCTGTCTGGCCTATCATATCTTCCTCATGAGGCAAGCAGCTGTCTGTCAGACTGTCATCCTGTTCCTTGTTCATCTCTTCACCCACATTGAGGACCTCTCCATCTTCATTGCTAATTTCATCACAGGAAGACAATCCATCCAAAACACTTGTTGGCTGAGACTTTGGTCCTAGGTCATCTAACTTTTTCTTGTATTGTTCTAAGGTTGCTTCAAAAGATGCTGCTCGAAGCTGGGGTCCAAAGGGATTGTGCTGCAACATCATAATAAGTAAATTCAGTGCAGATTTTCTGACAATTGCACTCTTATCCTCTAACCTCCCAGCCGCTACTTCTGCAACCTCATTCCACATGCCAATTGAAACTGAATGTTCTTCACATAATTCAGCCCAGACCTGAAGCACTCGACTCCTTGTATAGGCTGACACATCCCTACAACGTTCCAATAAGATTTCCAACATGGCCTGCTTGGTTCGGAGACGAATCGATTTAGAACTCACTTCACCTTCACTATCATCGAAAGCCTTCATGACCAACTTACCCAACACCCCAACAAGAGCATTTCTCATCTTATAAGATTCACCTCCAAAATGTGGGATTAATAAGCCAATATTAATTGAGATCAACTTAGGCATTCTATCAGCGAGCTCTACAAGAAAGCGCCCAACATTTTCAGCCCCTACTGTATCCTTCACATAATCTTTCGGGGCTGTCCTTCCTATCTCTCTGATAAGAGAAGAAGCCATGCTACCATCGGCATACTTCTTTTCAGCCCAAGCAACTGCATCAGCCAAATGGGAAACTGCAAAATCTAATTTGTGAACCAGGTGCAAAATTGAAGCACATGATTGTGCAGCATAGTGGTATTTGGTAGCACATGTCCCGATTATGCGAGTCAATGCATCTTTTGTCTCTGAATCTTTTAAGACTACTGCATTCTCAAACACCGAAAAAGCATTTCTACAGCAAACCACATAATCAAATTGAGTTAGTATTCTGATCCACTAAAAGATAAACAGTTCAACGAAAAAGAAAAAACCTTACTTCACAATGAAGGACAAGTAATTTTCATCAGGGTCTGATGATCCAAAGAGCAACGAGAGGTTGATCTCTAATGAATTTGCAACTGAATTTAGTATCCTTGCCCTTTGTGGCTCCCAATTCCATGCACTAACAAGTTGCTTCTTTCGACTACTTGCGACCACCTAAAGCCAACCAAACATTCTCTCAATTGCCCTCGAAATTTCAGTATGATACAAAAGGAACATATAATTTCAAGAAGAGCTATAAAGGAAATAAATACACACAAGGCCATCACAGAATCAATTAAACTCAAATTCTCTAGAATCCCTTGAAACTCTGCCTGAGATCATTTTAGTACTCCCTTTGTTTCAATTTGTTTCTATTACCTTCCTTTTTACGCTATTTCAAAAAGAATGACTTTTTCCTAATTTGGCAATTCTTTGATTTCAACATCATGTGTTGCATGTTTGAGTCCACAAGATTAAAGAGCATTTTGGTACATTATACATCTTTAAGACTACAAAATTCAGAAGTATTCTTTACTTTCTTAAACTCAGTGTCAAGTCAAACTAAGACAAACAAATTGAAACGGACGGAATAACAACCTTTAGTCATTTTTAGTATCAACTCTACATGCAGGATTACAATATCCCCTAACCAGCAAGAATACACATTCATACATGCAGTTGAATTGACTAAAGACAGTAAATTCATTATAAGCATGTCATAAAATTGCACTCCTTGTGAATATACTATATGCATCACACACACATACTATCAGATAAAGAAAGGAGTTTACTTTTGTACTGTTGTTAGAACTAGATTTAGACTCCTCAATAAGCACAATGTGAATGAGGAAGAAAGTGTATATTTTGAAAGCATTTCGATATGATGCAACTCTATCAGCAAGCGAACACTCATCCTCCTCACTGTCATTCTTCTCATCATCAGCATTTCCATCCTTCTGCTGAGATACCCTCAAGAGGGAATCCACAGTGGGGAGCAGAACACTGAGATTGGACCTAAGAGACTCCACCAAATTGAGCTTACAACCAGGATTAAGGCAAGCAAACTCCTTCACCAGTGAATACACACGGTCAAACACATCATGCTCCTCCACACAGAATAGCTCTTTGTCCGATAGATCAAAGGAAACGCCTGTTTAAATTAAAATTTTAGAGAACCCAGTTGTCTAAATCGAAAAAGAATGAGAACCCATTGTGAAAAATTGAAGAGCACCCAGTAGGTAAGTTCGAAAAAAAATAAAAATTAAGGAAAATTGACCTTTAAGCTGAAACCCAAGATTGGAAAAGAACTAACCTTTGACGAATTCTTCCAATTCAGAAGGACGGAGGTTGCTCAGTGAAGTGGGATTTTGAACTGGCAGACGGTTGCTATCCGACTCTTCTTCTTCCAGAGAGTATAAATTTGGGGGAAATATGAAAGGTGGAGCCATTTTAGAGAAATGGGGTCAAAGATTTGAAGAATTTCTACAGAAAATAATGGTGTAAAGTGTAAACTTCCTAGATTGGTTTGATTTGTGAATTCGCAAAAGCTTAAGCAGAAGGAAGAACAAGAGGTTCCTGGGAATGAGATGAGAAAATTTGAAATGAAAAAAGAACTGTAGGGGAGCGGGAATATGAAACCATTCATCCTTATTATATTTCGGGTTCGAGTCCCCTCGTATTGAGTCGAGTTAGGGAATTTTACCCATATATGGGATTTTCGGAGTGAATTTGAATTTAGTGGAACTCCGATATAGTTATCGAATATCGGTGGAAAAAAATCATTCATCTTTTTTTTATTTCTTAACTTTTTGTTCTGTATCTAAGACACGCACCAAGCTCGATTAAATTTAAATTTAGACATTACTGAATTTATTTCTGAAGGCCTCGCTTCTAATAGGAAATATTATATTCCTAAAATTCGAAACCTCTAATTAAAATTGAATAATATCATTCATCCACTCGGTTAGTCAGTCATTCTAACTTTTAAATGGTTAATTTTTCATTCATCCTAATTTGAGTAATTTCTATTATTTTTTAGACATTGAAGGGCTTATTTTATAGGGGTATTCTAATCATAAATTTTATATGTTTAAGACTTAAAATTTGAGATATTTAATCACATATCATTACAACTCAATATTGGTTATTCATCCTAATTTATACTATTAAATAAAAATAAATATTTATAATAAACACTAATTATCAACTTGCTAAAAGTATATTGATGGGATAGTATAACATTTATTTATTAAAGGCATATATAACTTTAACCAATTTTATACTTTTTTTAATTTATTTATACGTAAAATAAAAAATAGAGTAATAGGAGTATTATTTACCCCAAAACAAGAAAGGATTTCAAATTCGGACCCAAAATCTTGTCGATCTCTCTCGGGTTGCATTTCAATTGTAAGTCCAATTGTTTCTCTCTCTAGATTTTGGTTTCTGCTGTCTCTCATGAAGAAAAAACCCAAAAATCCCTTTTTGAATTGTAGTTTTATGATGGTAAACTGGGTTGTAATTTGTAAAGGAAGTTCAAAATGACATTGTTCTTTGTGATTGTTTTCATACTGGTATATGTTAACTATGTGATGATAATCCCCAAAATTTGTGGTGGGTTTTTGCTAATATTTGTTAAAAATTCAATTTTGAATAGTTTTGTAAGAAAAGGATAAGGTAAAGGAGAGAAATGAGGCACCCAAGATGAAATATTTGTATTGTATGTTGAGTTGTTAGTTCTTGAGATGGGAAGTTATAAATTTACAATCTTTTACCAAACTCTTTGAGTTTATGGGACAGTGATTTTGATTGCTAACAAATAATTAAGTTTGGTTTGCTTAAATCTTCATCAATGAGGAGGTGTGGATGCGCTAGTGAGGAGGTGTGAGAGGTTGGTTGTAGTAGGAGTTAGGAGAGGTAGAGGTAGGCCGTAGAAGAATTGAGGGGAGGCAATTAGACAAGACATGACACAGTTTTAGTTGACTGGGGACATGACCTTAGATAGGAAGGTATGGAGGTCGAGGATTAGGGTAGAAGGTTAGTAGGTAGTCGAGGGTTGTCGTACTTCTAGTAGTATGATTTAGGTATCACATAGTCCTCTTTTCGCAATGTGTATCGATAGTTGTTGTTACACTTGTTTTGTACCTTTGCTATGTTGCCATCTCTTTTTCTTTCTTACTTTTCCTGCATCATTTACATTTCTTTTAAGCCGGGGGCCTATCGGAAACAGCCTCTCTATCCCGCAGAGGTAGAAATAAGGTTTGCAAAAATCTTACCCTCCCCAGGCCCACTTATGGGATTACACTGGGTATCTTTTTGCTGTTGTTGTTGCTTAAATCCTTATCAGCCTGTCAAGATTAGTCCTTGAGTTGGTTTTGGCTTGATGTTAGAGACGGAGACATATTGAGGATTTTAAGTTAGTGGGTGAGGAGTATTACTGTACTTGCTACTTGTTTGTGACGTTGAGTGTGAACTTAAACATTTATATACAAACAAAGATGAGATGCACAAATGGAGAAATGGTCATTCAAGTGTCTCTATGTGTATAGTAGCTACTCCTTTGTGACATCGAGTACTAAAATCAACATAGATAACCACTTAAAGATGGCACATACTAATGAAGAAATGGTCTTGTATGTGTTGAATCGATGTTGAATTGAAGGTGGTGGGCTCATCATCACCAGCTATCTATGCATAGCATCTGCCACTGGTTAGAGATCTTGATAGTTGACTCTCTTATTTTTTTGATAGAGTAGTTAATATCTCTAATAACTTACAGTCATTTCATCTAAAATGATATAATTAGTTCAGAGTTATTTATGTAGTCCACTTTGTTATTCCTTACTGTTATCTTGCAACGTATATCAGGTAAGTGTTTGTCTACTGATTTTGGCTGAAGGGTCTGAAAATTCAAAAGGGAGGAACAAGAAAAAGAAAGAAAGACATGAGTGATATAGTGGGAGGACCTGATCCTTCTGCAATTACTTCAGTAACAGCAGAATCATCAAAAACTACTGGTTTTGATGCAAATCGAATTTCTGAAGTGAAAACTTGGCTTACTTCACAATTTGACGCTGTGGGTAAAGATGTCCCTGATTTTGAGTACACTCCTCGAAGCATCGCTGAATTACACAAGATTGCCACTCTTTCGCAAGCCAAAACTCAAGCCTCTGCAATTGTTGCCAATGATTACCGCCAAAAAGCAGCTGAGTACAGGTCCCAAGGTCATACTTTTTCTGTTTAAACTACTCGAGCCGGCATTTGGTTCAAAATTGAGGTTGTTGTCCCATTGATGATTGAGCTGATTATATGATTTTGATTGCAGCTGCTAGGATAAGAGAGATACTGGAGAGTGTGGGATTGGCCCAAGAGAGTTTACCATCTAATGTGGTTTCATCTGCACATGTTCTTGCCAAGGTTGCAAATTTGTTGGATGTTAGAGATACTGAATTAAGTAGGTAGGTCACCTTTTTTCACTAATTAACCTTTTTTTAGTTCTCACCCCCTTTAGTTTCGTTGTCTTACTAGGAGAAACATTGTAGTTTTCTTGTTGCAGTGGCAGATCTTTCTCTACGGAAAACAGCAGTAGAAGAGAAGAGAGCTAAAGTGCAGCAGGAATCAAAAGTTCTTCTTGAGTACACTCGAAAGGCAATAGCAAGATTGACTTATTTGAAAAGGTAAATTTTTTGTTACATCTCATCTCACTCATTCATGAAATAATGTTGTGGAATGGGGAACCCTCAGGGGTTGGCCTGCTGACAATTGACTTGAGCCTTGGGGTTTGCTCCCTTTCAAGGGCTCAAGTTCGAAACCCACTAGGTGCAAACAATTTCTGAGGGCCATCGGACTGGGTAAAACCTGAATTAACCGTGGTGCACTTGCGGGAAACTCCTTGCCGAGGACCTGTGCACCCCCGGGATTAGTCGGGGCTCAAAGAGACTCGGACACCCGGTGCAAATCAAAAAAAAAGAAAAGATAGCACAACTGGGAGTCAATGTTCTTATATCGTTGAGTTTTACTTCCTGGCACTTTCTAGCTGCCGTATTTTGTTTCAAGAAACGAATACTTCTCTTACCAAAAAGAAATTCCGGGTCTTTCAGTTAATCAATGCATCTTTCATCTCTTAACTATTTTCTGTGTTTCTGCAGAACACTCTCACAGCTTGAAGATGATATTGCTCCATGTGAAGCACAAATGGAGAACTGGAAAACAAACTTAGCAATTATGGAGTCAAAAGAGAGGCAGTATTTGCAGGAGTATGGTTATTATAAGGTAACTTTACTTTTGTCTTAAATAATTTGCTGCAAATTTATGGATTTCATTTTCTTCTCCCAGTTAAAAGTCAAGATGCTGTTACAATATTTAATTATCGTATGGGCGGTTATGAGACATCTTTTTATGTAGTATATCCTACAAATGTGGGCTTCAAGTTTATTAGTTTTCATGACGCGCCCTTTTTAACATTCAGCTAGTTTCCATGGAATATGTCTGTATATACGTGCTCGTGTTCATGTATATGTGTATGAATTTCATATCTTTGAGTTGCATTTACTTTTGTGAAGAAGAAAGCTTGTTGCAAAAGTCTTTATAGTATAGAGAAGATTCATTATCCTCAAGATGATAGTTTGCAACTTTTTGAGTGAGTGTTTTATTTTATTTCTCTTCCTCTGTGCCAAAAGAGATGGGAGATTTGTTAGTACCAATTTTGTAAAGATGAAAAAGTCGCCCTGCAGTGTCTCTCTTCACGTTTAATGCTAAATGGATGATCTTGTGCAAGGTAAACAGTCATGAGTTGGCTGGATATGAGATTGATGAAGGCCTCCAGAGAGCTCTGCTATCTGTAAATATCTAATCCTCGTTTTCTCCCTACTAGTGGACAAAGGTGAGCAAAATAGTGGTTTAATCATTGTAAGTTGTCGCAAACCTTGAGTCAGAAGGCACAAGGCAGCACCTCTAGGACCAGATGTGCGATGACTGATAAGGGCTTATGGTAAGGTCACCTCTGGCTGACTGGTTAAAGCATGCACATGTACGATGACTGGATGAGTCAGAAGGCAGCACCTCTAGGACCCGATAAATTGCTTAGCAGGCCCAAATGTCATAGAAGCTATTTTAATATGAAAAGATTGGATCCTTTTGCCTCAACATGCTAGAAACTTTGTGATCTGAATG
>NC_064286.1:59899516-59907990 GCF_019186545.1 Solanum stenotomum
TGTTCTTTAAAGAAACGATAAAAAATTCAAGAAACGATGATTGTTCTTTAAAGACTATCCCCTCTATAGTATAATTGACGTAACAATTTGTATCGTGCCATTTTCCAGAATGCATAACCAAAATAGCCAAAGAAGACATTTGTTGTAGAGATTAGAAACGGTATAATCATTAATAAAAAAACAAAAAGAAAAAAACAATTTACACGCATGTATAGATACTAATATACAAATAACAGACATATAGAAAAATTATACAACTACATACATATATACAATATTACAGATTACACAATTATATATACAGATTACAGACAAAAAAATATCAAATTAAAGCACACTTTTTTTATCGAATCTTATACGATTCATATATACATGGTAAGAATTTTATACATTTACTTACATTTATACAATATTATCAATTAAAGTAAATAAAAATCATATAACTTATATATACAATAAAATTAGATTTTTTTTTATCAAAATAAAGCACACCCTTGTTGTCGAATCATATACAGTTCATATATACAAATCATGTCATTCAATTTTTCGAACCAAAAATTAGAATAGATTTGTTAATATACAATTTCTCCAATCTCGTATAAAAAAATAATTCCGAACCATTAGAATGAACAAAAAATAGTTCGTTTTCCAAAATTTCAATTATATACTATACTAATCAATTGTATACTTTCTTCCCATTCAAAACATAAAGTTTTTTTTTTAAAGAAACCCTTACCTGGTGTTGAATATATTTTGGACGATTAGCTTGAATCATGGGATTATGTAAATTTTCGGTTACCGTATTTAGCGCTCAGGTATCCATTTATTAAAAAAAAAATCATTGTATAAATTATAAACTAAAAAAAAAAGGTTATATACAAAAGTAATACTTCATAGCAAACTAAACTATACCCATGAAATATAATTATATAAACTATACCTATAGAACGTTATTTCATTAAATCCGTTTGCCATATATAAATTTTTCCTCATCAATAATAGCCATTATTTGTGCAGTCATACTCAATGTTGCATTTATTGGTGACAAATGGACGGGTTGGGTCAAATTTGAACAGATCAAAAATGGGTCATATAAAATGAGTAATAATTCAATCCGCTCATATTTGATATAAAGAAAAATGAAATGGGTAACAAATTGGTTAAGTGAAATACAAGTTTACCTATATTTACTCATATTTTCATGAGTAAATGATACTTTACTTAAGAATTTAACTTGGAGAAAATATTTTAGTCTTTTTTTTGGATGAAAAATGTTGAAAATATTTGCATTTTAGGAGTAAAATATGCTTAATGCACTTTAAGCAATATCAATACAAATACATGATTTGGTTATTTTACACTATTATTTGTTATCCAACATAAAATTAAACAAATAAAATTATAATTATAATTAACAAAAGAAATGTACATTTAATATATATATATTTTGGAGGGCCAAAGACTTCACCCTTTCAATTTAGAGAAGAATAATTAGTTTTATAGAAGAACATAAAAATGAAGAGAAATTATAATATTTTTAGTGATATCATGAATTTTGAGTGAATAAATGTTGGAAGCTTAACCCATTTGGCTAATTCATATTTTACTCATAATTTTCCATACTTTACCCATATTTTATCCATATTTTTATGGGTTGAATATTGGTATCAACCAATATTTTACCCATATAAAAAATCACTCACTTGATCAATTAAAATGTAAATAAATTGAACGAATTACCAAAATATGGACTCATTTTGTCGGTACTATTTAATTTTATGGCAAGTCGTGCAAGACAAGCCAACTCATTCATGCAAGACAAACCATACAAACAAAAATTGTATTTCAACAAAATTTAATGAAAAAAATATTAAAATTGGTTGGATGACTTTCGATGAAATATCAATAGTCGAGAGACTTTGTAGGTAAAATATTTATATTTGTGTGACTTTGTAGGTAAACTATTCATAGTTGAGTGACTTTGAGATTATAAAAGAAAGTTGAGTGACTTTCTATGAAAAGAACTATTAGTTAACTAGCTTTTTGTGAGAAAAATCCACAATTTAGTGACTTTGAGATTATAAATAAAAGTCGAGTGACTTTCAACGAAAAGAAGTATTAATTGAGTAATCATAGGTAAGAGAGACTTAAACTATCTAAGTTGTAAAATGTGCAATTCATTGTCATCATTATGTACGTTTTTAAACACGAAATTCAAAGTCTTAACAACTTTGGGAAAGTAGGTCTTGGGTCTTTGTTTAATCTGTCTTTGCCTAATGAGTTAAGTGCGCCTTCACGTGGAGCCATGTGGGTTTTTTTTAGTAATAAAAATATCTTAAATGTTTTGTTCAAAATATTTCCTACAACTAATATTTTTTTTAGTCCAAAATGTTCAAATTAAAAATATTTTTTTCGAATTAATATATTATATGAGAAGGGATATTTTTGATCTATTAAATAATAATAAGGATATTTTTTAAACTATTAACGATAAAAATATTATTCAATTAAAAGTCCGTTTGAATTAACTTAAAAAAGTAACTTTTAAGTAAAAGAAAATAAAAAGTCAAACTTAAATTACTTTTAAGTCATTTTAAACTTATTTTAAGTTATTTTTAACATTATCAAACACTTTTTTAAAAATAGATTTAACCAACTTTTAAACAAATCCAAACATGCTTTAAAGGGCCCCTTATTTAGGTGGCAAATGCTTTTTGGAGCTTAATTTTTCATTTGTGTTTCTCCTCTCACTACATTTCTTTTGTTTATAGGAAAAAAAAAAAAAGTTGACTTGGAGGAGAAAAGTAATCTACCATTCAACTGAAGAGATCTTATATATAAGTACAACAACTAGTAGCTGAATTACTGCTTACCATTCAAATCAAATCAAATCTTGAGTTGTTTGCTGCTACTACTGCATTTTCAGGTTCTCTTATTTTACTCTTTGTATTAATATATATTATGATATTATGTTTTGTCTAGTATAGCTTTTATGTATCTCATGACAATGAGATGTTTAATTTCTGAAGAAACAAACAGTATATTTATAAAAAAAATTGGGGTAGGAAAAGAGGAAATCGGGAAGGGGATTATAAAGTTGGGTTAATTAAATGAGGTGAAAGTTCAACTAGCCAATCCATTTTTGGACTATTAGTAAAACTTCATTTACTTTCACACTCACTCGAGGAAAGTCTGAATCTATGAATCTTTTTTTTGCCTCTTACAACCATTTATTTACTATCAGTAAGGAAAGATATTTAAAAAATAGAATCAAGAGAAAACACTAGAACCTATTTAAGTAAGAGTAGATTCGCAACAATTAGGGTCTTGTTTGGACATGATTCGAAATTAGATTGATTTGAAGTTGAAGTTGAAGTTTTGTTTGTAACTCCAATTTGCATTTCTTAAGTTTGTATTTTTTCTTATATACATAAAACCCCCATAAGTTGTGAATTAAAACTATCAAAATTTCTCAAATGAGCAAAATAGTAGTAATAAATAAGATATCGAAATATCCTAAGGCGACACATTGATAAATAACATACCCAATGTTTCTTTTATAAATAAATGTTTGCGATTACAAACTTTCAAAGATCCACTAGTCAATATATAAATAGTAGTAACTAGTCATTCTTTAATATAATTCTTTCACACATATGGTATAAACAATCTCTTCACCGCCGATCATGAGTCTTTTGTTTTGATAAATTTAAAATGATGGGTCTTTTTTGCAAAATATAAAATTACGAGTCAAGTTCTACATTTTGAAATCTCCAGTGTTTTGATCTGCATACTAGCTAGTTATACTATACATAAATAAGTAATACAATAGTGAAAAATAAATATCACATACTTACTATCAGGCTGTGACCTTTCATTTTTTGTGAACCTTGAAGTTTATTGCTGCAGAGTCATGGCATCAGCATCGTTCCGTACTAAATATGCGTCAAATTTGGAGCAGTTATATGCTCAGTTAAAAGCTGAAGATAAGGAAAGGATCATCCTCACTGGGAAAGACGACGAAATTGAGAAGTTAACATGGATTGCAAAAAAGTCAAGTGGTCGTGCTATTGTAGAAGAAATGTTTGATTTCACAATATTGTGGGAGCTGTCCTTTCCAACTGGTGATATTGATGAAAGACTAGCTTGTAACTTGTCTTCTTTATCTCCTCCTGATGAGTGGGAGCTTGAAAATAACAAGAAGGATATTACAAAGGAGGAAAAAGAGATGAGGACGAAAAAGCTATTAGAGGATGAGATGATAAAAATACTCGAAAGCAAGAAGGTTCTCTTGATATTTGTAGACGGAGCAGGTAAAATGGATGAGCTGAGCATGAATATGGTATCTCATCGCATAAAAGAATTAAAGGCTGATCATGTACGAGAAATTCTTGTAACCACTGCACATGACAAAGTCGAAAACCAACTTCTTAAGGGAGTCATCAAAGTGGAACATGACCAAATCAATGACAATCATGAGTCACTTTCTTCATGGTGTAAACATATTGGAAACACAATCTATACAACTCTAGGTATGTGATATATATATACTTTTAATTCAGACTATCAACTGATAGGTTTTAATCACAAATTGAAGTACTTACTTTAGACATATTAATGATACAGGGTTACAGTCTAAGTTGCTGCTGGAAAGCATCTTAATTGACTTCTATTGCCCAAAAAACAAATTCCCTTTTCAGAGTGGAAGGGCACATTACAGTGAGTTGATCACTTACTGGATACTGGAAGGCTTTCTCGGTCCTTTCGATTGTTTTGAGAATGCTTACAAGAAGGGACACCATGTTCTTATGGCTCTTGCTCATCATGGCTTCATTGAAAAGCTACATGCAGGATATGTTAGGAAAAATGGGAAAAAGTTTATTTTGAGTACTGCTTATGATTGTTGTAGAATGGAGGAGACTGTTCGTCTAGGTCTGGGGAATGTTTTTAAAGGTGGTCTTGGGCGAATCGCACAAGCAGATGGGATCATGAGAACATTTGGTAAGTTTGAAAAAGAGAAAAAACCATCAACATTGTTGATTGATAGGAACTTTCTCAATGGGGAAGTCTCAGTTGATCTCTTTCAATCCATGGGGGAAATAGAAGCTCTAGCAATTTTCAACCCAACATCCAAACCCGAGCCAATATTATCCTTGGAGATGCAGAATCTTAGGCTTCTTGTGCTTAGAGGTTGTACTTTTTTAGGGGGCATTGAGAATTTCTTGAAACTAAGATCAACTGAAGCTGACAACATTTCATTCCAGAAACTATCTGTTCTTGAAATATCTGGTCCTAGCCCTTCATTAACAATTCCCGACAATCTTTTTGAACATATGCCTCATATTCAAAGTCTTAATTTGTCATCTCTTGAAGTTGCCTCACTGCCCTCATCCCTTTATCATCTCACTGAACTAGTTTGGCTCATTCTGAGAGACTGCTCCAGCCTAAAGCAAATAGGAAGTTTAAAAAGCATGACAAAACTTCAGGTTCTCGATCTTTCTGGTTCTACATCTCTAGAAAAGTTCCTTGATAAGAGTTTTGCACCCCAAAATAAAAGTGGTGTTGACCTAAAAAGGGAGCTCCAAATGCTTAATCTTTCAAACACCAAAATAAAATTGTTACCTGTGATCAATGAATTGGAAAACCTCACTTATCTCTTGTTACGTGATTGTAAATCACTAAGTAGGTTACGCAGGATTGGTTCACTAAAAAAGCTGAAAATTCTTGACTTGTCAGGTGCCATAAATTTTGTTGAATTTCATGATCAATCCCTAGAACAACTTGGTGCTCTCGAAGAAATAAATGTTTCACAAACTCAAATCGAGAAGCTTCCTTCAGATATCTGCAACATACGTCGTCTTTCTTTGAGGGGGTGCTCCAAGTTCAAAGAATTTCCACACCTTAAAAACCCCGATGCCCTTCAATTTCTTGACCTTTCAGCTACAAACCTCATTAGTGTGCCATCCATCTCCAATCTTAGTAATCTTAGAGAGCTGTTTCTTTCATGCTGCTGCTCCTTGGTGAACTTGGGAGACTTAAGTTCATTAAAAGATTTGCTGGTGCTTGATCTTTCAGGTTGTAAGGCTCTAACTAAATTGGTGGAGAACTCATTTGCAAACATGCATTGCCTTCAAAATCTGAACCTCTCTGAGACAAGCATTGAGTATCTTCCATCCCTGTCACATTTGAGTAACCTCCGTCGCCTTTTTCTACAGAAATGCACTAAATTGAAAAGATTTCCATCACTTGAATCCCTAACAAACCTGGAGGAGCTAAATCTTGCTGGTCTCAAGTGCCTAGGAAAAGTTGATTTCTTGAAGAATATGGTGAATCTTCACCTTCTTGATATTTCTGAGACTGGGGTTAAACATTTGCCATCCTTATCAAACCTCAAAAAGCTTAAGCATCTTTTTCTTAGAGGTTGTCAGCACCTTCTGAATCTGGAAGGAGTCACAACACTTGAAGTTTTAGATCTTTCTGGATCTCACATTGTAGACTTGCCCTCCTTTGAGGGATTTCACAATCTTCGTTGCCTTATCCTCAGAGATTGCCCAAACATAAAGGAGTTCAAGGATCTGGAGATATCTGAAGTCTTGAAGGCGCCAATTGAGAAACTTCCTTATAGTATCTCAAAGTTGAATTGTTTGAATCACCTTGAGCTACCAAAGATGAAGGATGGAAACAGAATATGCCACCCAGAGGAGCTTCTTCACCATCCCTGGAGGATCTCCAGCTGGCCACTTGACGAAGTTCCCAGCAGTTGCATGGTTGGCATATTTGTGGATAACTTTCAAGTTCTTCAACTCTTGAAGAACAATCCAACTATTGGCAAAAGTTTTCATTTCACAGTTCATCCCATTGAGGAAAAGACTGATATTGGAGGTAAGTATTTCTACCAAAATGAACTCTTTCATAGAGATACTTTCTTCCGAACCATAAAACTTTGTCAGTGCGAGGAGGGGAGAAAGTGCCAGTGCAGGAAGCTAGAGCGATCTCTGGAGATCCGTGGGTTCAGTGATTACCCCCGTGGTCTCGAGCGTTTAGCATCTCAAGCTGAATTTCTATTCTTGATTGATAACCAATTCATCAAAAGCTTATCTAGTTTGGGTGCTGAAAGCATAAGAATGACAAAATTCTGCTGGATAGAGGGATGCAGTGAAATGGAAAGCATTCTTAGTGGGGACGATAACAATCAGGGAAATTCAAAGGAGATTAGTATTGAAGTTGAACATAGGTTGGAGATTTTAAGGGTATCTCATGCTGTTTGTTTGAAAAACATATGTAGTAGTGGCAGTAACCTACAACGCCATGCATTAACATCTCTCAAATGTCTGTATCTGGAACATTGTCCGGAACTCACAAATTGTTCTCCATCTTATTACCTGGACCAATTACAAATTCTTCAAATCAAATTCTGCAACAAGTTCAGGATTCTGTTTGAAGATGAGAAAGAGCAACCTTTGTTGAAAAATTTGCAAAAGTTATGTTTGTGGGCACTACCAAATTTGGAGAGCGTTTCAGGTGACGTGCCATTATTTCAGACCTTGATTGTAGGAGAATGTCCAAAGCTTGGAATCGTTGAAAAACGTGAGATCCTTAAAATGAATGAGGATTCAGAAAAACGTGAGATTCAGAAAAACTTAAGGGAAATTGTTGCTGCTGCTGCATGCCAGAAAAAATGAATGAGGATGCCCAAGTAGCAGTCTGTAACACATCTCTAGACATTTTTGCGAGTTTCCTACCTTAATAAGTAAGAAAATTTGTATATCATAAACATTATGTTATAGACTTTTGGTTCATTTCAATATTATATTATAGCTCATATTGAAGTATACTCATGATTTGGAATTAGTTGAATTCCATTATGCCGTTGCTTCCCAAAAACAATAAGTTTAAGTTAAGTGCAGTGACAATGTACAAGTTATTTAAGAATTCGCAAGGAGACGGTGTTGTTACATCCTACGTTTACGGATAATTGCAAGGTAAAATTACACTTTTTAATTGAATGGACTTTATAATTAATCAAATCATTTTGCAACACTTTTTATTTGGATTTTGGACTAATATTTTGAATTTCTTATAGATGGTAAAATATAATCATATCAAATTATCCTTATTTAGAAGTGAGAATACTCTTGTACAACATGCATACAATTTTGTACATTAACTTTTGACTGCATTAATTAGTTGTACAACGTGCAAAAAGAATTGTACATTAATAGAAGGACTAACATTGCAATTATTATTATTACTCATTACCTAGAAGGACTAACATTGCAATTATTATTATTACTCATTACTCCTTATTAGAATTATTATTATTACTCATTTTGCTCCTTATTAGAGTTGACACTTTAAAGCACGAACACAGCACTACCATGTTGTACACAAAGCATTTCAAATTGTACTATAAAATTAATTGTGCCTCATTAATTGTACACGTGCCTTCTACATATACAACAACCCACATGAAG
>NC_064286.1:59908003-59928180 GCF_019186545.1 Solanum stenotomum
TTTGTTTCTATTACCTTCCTTTTTACGCTGTTTCGAAAAGAATGACTTTTTCCTAATTTGGCAATTCTTTGATTTCAACATCATGTGTTGCATGTTTGAGTCCACAAGATTAAAGAGCATTTTGGTACATTATACATCTTTCTTTACTTTCTTAAACTCAGTGTCAAGTCAAACTAAGACAAACAAATTGAAACGAACGGAGTAACAACCTTTAGTCATTTTTAGTATCAACTCTACATGCAGGATTACAATATCCCCTAACCAGCAAGAATACACATTCATACATGCAGTTGAATTGACTAAAGACAGTAAATTCATTATAAGCATGTCATAAAATTGCACTCCTTGTGAATATACTATATGCATCACACACACATACTATCAGATAAAGAAAGGAGTTTACTTTTGTACTGTTGTTAGAACTAGATTTAGACTCCTCAATAAGCACAATGTGAATGAGGAAGAAAGTGTATATTTTGAAAGCATTTCGATATGATGCAACTCTATCAGCAAGCGAACACTCATCCTCCTCACTGTCATTCTTCTCATCATCAGCATTTCCATCCTTCTGCTGAGATACCCTCAAGAGGGAATCCACAGTGGGGAGCAGAACACTGAGATTGGACCTAAGAGACTCCACCAAATTGAGCTTACAACCAGGATTAAGGCAAGCAAACTCCTTCACCAGTGAATACACACGGTCAAACACATCATGCTCCTCCACACAGAATAGCTCTTTGTCCGATAGGTCAAAGGAGACGCCTGTTTAAATAAAAAATTTAGAGAACCCAGTTGCCTAAATCGAAAAAGAATGAGAACCCAGATAGAGAAATCGATAAAAGAAGAAGAACCCATTGTGAAAAAATGAAGAGCACCCAGTAGGTAAGTTCGAAAAAAATTAAAAATTAAGGAAAATTGACCTTTAAGCTGAAACCCAAGATTGGAAAAGAACTAACCTTTGACGAATTCTTCCAATTCAGAAGGACGGAGGTTGCTCAGTGAAGTGGGATTTTGAACTGGCAGACGGTTGCTATCCGACTCTTCTTCTTCCAGAGAGTATAAATTTGGGGGAAATATGAAAGGTGGAGCCATTTTAGAGAAATGGGGTCAAAGATTTGAAGAATTTCTACAGAAAATAATGGTGTAAAGTGTAAACTTCCTAGATTGGTTTGATTTGTGAATTCGCAAAAGCTTAAGCAGAAGGAAGAACAAGAGGTTCCTGGGAATGAGATGAGAAAATTTGAAATGAAAAAAGAACTGTAGGGGAGCGGGAATATGAAACCATTCATCCGTATATGTTTCGGGTTCGAGTCCCCTCGTATTGAATCGATACAGGATATTTTACTCAAATATGGAATTTTTGGTGTAAATTTAAATTTAGTGGAACTCCAATATAGTTATCGAATATCAGATGGAAAATAAAAAGAAATCAATTGTCTTTTATTTTTAGCTTTTCGTTCGGTATCCAAGATACACATCAAGCTCGATTAAATTTAAATTTAGATATTATTGAATTTATTTCTGAAGGCATCACTTCTAAAGGGAAATATTATATTCCTTGAGTTTAAAATTTGAGATTTCTAATTAAAGTTTGGATAATATCATTCATTCAAACTATAACTCAAGTTGGTCATTCATCTTAATTTTTAAATTGTTAATTTTTCATTCATCCTAATTTCTATTATTTTTTAGACATTGAAGGGCTTATTTTTTTTTTAGGGGTATTCTAATAGTAAATTTTATATTTTTAAGACTTAAAATTTGAAATATTTAATAAAATATCATTCATTTAATTACAACTCATATTGGTTATTCGTCCTAATTTATATTATTAAATAAAAAATGAATATTTATAATAAACATTAAATATCAACTTGCTAAAAGTATATTGATAGTATAACATTTATTTAAAAGTGTATATAACTTTAACCAATTTTGTATTTTTAAATTTTTTTTATACGTAAAATAAAAAATAGAGTAATACTTATAATATTTACCCCAAAACAAGAAAGAATTTCAAATTCGGACCCAAAATCCTGTCGATCTCTCTCGGGTTGCATTTCAATTGTAAGTCCAATTGTTTCTCTCTCTAGATTTTGGTTTCTGCTGTCTCTCATGAAGAAAAAACCCAAAAATCCCTTTTTGAATTGTAGTTTTATGATGGTAAACTGGGTTGTAATTTGTAAAGGAAGTTCAAAATGACATTGTTCTTTGTGATTGTTTTCACACTGGTATTTGTTAACTATGTGATGATAATCCCCAAAATTTGTGGTGGGTTTTTGCTAATATTTGTTAAAAATTCAATTTTGAATAGTTTTGTAAGAAAAGGATAAGGTAAAGGAGAGAAATGAGGCACCCAAGATGAAATATTTGTATTGTATGTTGAGTTGTTAGTTCTTGAGATGGGAAGTTATAAATTTACAATCTTTTACCAAACTCTTTGAGTTTATGGGACAGTGATTTTGATTGCTAACAAATAATTAAGTTTGGTTTGCTTAAATCTTCATCAATGAGGAGGTGTGGATGCGCTAGTGAGGAGGTGTGAGAGGTTGGTTGTAGTAGGAGTTAGGAGAGGTAGAGGTAGGCCGTAGAAGAATTGAGGGGAGGCAATTAGACAAGACATGACACAGTTTTAGTTGACTGGGGACATGACCTTAGATAGGAAGGTATGGAGGTCGAGGATTAGGGTAGAAGGTTAGTAGGTAGTCGAGGGTTGTCGTACTTCTAGTAGTATGATTTAGGTATCACATAGTCCTCTTTTCGCAATGTGTATCGATAGTTGTTGTTACACTTGTTTTGTACCTTTGCTATGTTGCCATCTCTTTTTCTTTCTTACTTTTCCTGCATCATTTACATTTCTTTTAAGCCGGGGGCCTATCGGAAACAGCCTCTCTATCCCGCAGAGGTAGAAATAAGGTTTGCAAAAATCTTACCCTCCCCAGGCCCACTTATGGGATTACACTGGGTATCTTTTTGCTGTTGTTGTTGCTTAAATCCTTATCAGCCTGTCAAGATTAGTCCTTGAGTTGGTTTTGGCTTGATGTTAGAGACGGAGACATATTGAGGATTTTAAGTTAGTGGGTGAGGAGTATTACTGTACTTGCTACTTGTTTGTGACGTTGAGTGTGAACTTAAACATTTATATACAAACAAAGATGAGATGCACAAATGGAGAAATGGTCATTCAAGTGTCTCTATGTGTATAGTAGCTACTCCTTTGTGACATCGAGTACTAAAATCAACATAGATAACCACTTAAAGATGGCACATACTAATGAAGAAATGGTCTTGTATGTGTTGAATCGATGTTGAATTGAAGGTGGTGGGCTCATCATCACCAGCTATCTATGCATAGCATCTGCCACTGGTTAGAGATCTTGATAGTTGACTCTCTTATTTTTTTGATAGAGTAGTTAATATCTCTAATAACTTACAGTCATTTCATCTAAAATGATATAATTAGTTCAGAGTTATTTATGTAGTCCACTTTGTTATTCCTTACTGTTATCTTGCAACGTATATCAGGTAAGTGTTTGTCTACTGATTTTGGCTGAAGGGTCTGAAAATTCAAAAGGGAGGAACAAGAAAAAGAAAGAAAGACATGAGTGATATAGTGGGAGGACCTGATCCTTCTGCAATTACTTCAGTAACAGCAGAATCATCAAAAACTACTGGTTTTGATGCAAATCGAATTTCTGAAGTGAAAACTTGGCTTACTTCACAATTTGACGCTGTGGGTAAAGATGTCCCTGATTTTGAGTACACTCCTCGAAGCATCGCTGAATTACACAAGATTGCCACTCTTTCGCAAGCCAAAACTCAAGCCTCTGCAATTGTTGCCAATGATTACNTGATTATGTGATTTTGATTGCAGCTGCTAGGATAAGAGAGATACTGGAGAGTGTGGGATTGGCCCAAGAGAGTTTACCATCTAATGTGGTTTCATCTGCACATGTTCTTGCCAAGGTTGCAAATTTGTTGGATGTTAGAGATACTGAATTAAGTAGGTAGGTCACCTTTTTTCACTAATTAACCTTTTTTTAGTTCTCACCCCCTTTAGTTTCGTTGTCTTACTAGGAGAAACATTGTAGTTTTCTTGTTGCAGTGGCAGATCTTTCTCTACGGAAAACAGCAGTAGAAGAGAAGAGAGCTAAAGTGCAGCAGGAATCAAAAGTTCTTCTTGAGTACACTCGAAAGGCAATAGCAAGATTGACTTATTTGAAAAGGTAAATCTTTTGTTACATCTCATCGCACTCATTCATGAAATAATGCTGTGGAATGGGGTAATAGATAGCAAAACTGGGAGTCAATGTTGTTATATCGTTGAGTTTGACTTCCTGGCACTTTCTTGCTGCCGTATTTTGTTTCAAGAAATGAATACTTCTCTTACCAAAAAGAAATCCTGGGTCTTTCAGTTAATCAATGCCATCTTTCATCTCTTAACTATTTTCTGTGTTTCGGCAGAACACTCTCACAGCTTGAAGATGATATTGCTCCATGTGAAGCACAAATGGAGAACTGGAAAACAAACTTAGCAATTATGGAGTCAAAAGAGAGGCAGTATTTGCAGGAGTATGGTTATTATAAGGTAACTTTACTTTTGTTTTAAATAATTTGCTGCAAGTTTATGGATTTCATTTTCTTCTCCCAGTTAAAAGTCAAGATGCTGTTACAATATTTAATTATCACATGGGTGGTTATGAGACTTCTTTTTATGTAGTATATCCTACAAATGTGGGCTTCAAGTTTATCAGTTTTCATGACGCACCCATTTTAACATTCAGCTAGTTTCCATGGAATATGTATGTATATATGTGCTCGTGTTCATGTATATGTGTATGAATTTCATATCTTTGAGTTGCATTTACTTTTGTGAAGAAGAAAGTTTGATGCAAAAGTCTTCATAGTATAGAGAAGATTCAATATCCTCAAGATGATAGTTTGCAACTTTTTGAGTGAGTGTTTTATTTTATTTCTCTTCCTCTGTGCCAAAAGAGATTGGAGATTTGTTAGTACCAGTTTTGTAAAGATGAAAAAGTCGCCCGGCAGTGTCTCTCTTCATGTATAATGCTAAATGGATGATCTTGTGCAAGGTAAACAGTCATGAGTTGGCTGGATATGACGATTGATGAAGGCCTCCATAGGGCTCTGCTATCTGTAAAGACCTAATCCTCCTTTTCTCCCTACTAGTGGACAAAGGTGAGCTAAATAGTGGTTTAATCATTGTAAGTTGACGCAAACCTTGAGTCAGAAGGCACAAGGCAGCACTTCTAGGACCAGATGTGCGATGACTGGCATGGGCTTATAGTAAGGTCACCTCTGGAGGACTGGTTAAAGCATGCATATGTACGATGACTGGATGAGTCGGAAGGCAGCACCTCTAGGACCAGATAAATTGCTTAGCAGGCCCAAATTATCGTTTTATGAAGCAGTAACTTATCTATATAATCTGTCATAAAAGCTACTTCTGCTGTGAAACATATTTTATTTGATGATCTACCCTTCAGCAGGCAATTTCTTCTGAAAAGGTTGGATCTTTTTTGCCTCAACATGCTAGAAACTTTGTGATCTGAATGTATTACTTGCACCTGCTCATAAATTTGTATTTTCGTATACCTGAAACCGTGAAGTGGATGTTAAAGGGTCTTTGAATGCAGGCTGTACTTAATCGTGTTGGTTACACCCCAGAGATAAGTCACGGGGTATTGGTCGAGATGGCAGAGCATAAGAAAGACTTGGAGAAGAAAACAAAACCAATTCTCGATACTCTGAGAAGCTACCAAGACTTGCCTCCTGTAACTATTTCTAAACATGACTAGAGTTCCATTGTTCTGCTCTCTTAAATTATATATGTTGTTGACTTTTTGAGACTTCCATTTGCAGGATAAAGCCTTGGCGGCGTTGGCAATTGGGGACAAGAAAAGGCAGTATGCTGCTGCTGAGAAGTATCTTGAAGATGTGTTGCAGTCTGCTCTTGCCTCCTCAGAGTGGAGTAGAATACTTTTCTTCGAACATCCATTTTGCCTTCACTTCAGCTCGTATTGCCTCGCCTGTCAAACATTTGGGAAATGAGACTGGGATTGATTTTCTTTCGACTCTTGTTCTATTTTATCTTTCACTTTTTGTATGTGCCATGCTGGTGTATTCCCAACACTGCAAAAAAACTCTTGAAATCGACTCATAATGATTTGTGTAATTTGAATAGGAAAAAGTTGTTGGTAAAGCCTGTTTCCTTTGTAGAGAGATTTGTTTTCTCCTTCAAATTCCAATCTTTTTACTTCTTTGAGAGCCTGAGAGAGGTCACACTTTTAGTTATCTTTAACACACCCCTCATGTTGCCTGATAAGGCTATGATCAACTTATACTTAATTATGCTTTCAACACGCCACCTGATAATAATATGTTGAAGTGTATGACCATCTCATCTAAAAGCTTAAGCCGTTAGAGTAAATACACTTTTATTTACGTAAAGTTCTGTCTTCAACAAATGTGATAAAAGGAGGAACATTTCTCATATGTGTCTAGGGGAATTGGCAAGTTATCTTTTATTTTCAATGTGTGGAAGACATCTTTTGGATATGAAACTAACGTAAAGGATTAATGCATTGACAGTGGAATCTGAATCATATCCTGATGGTTCACCTGGAGATTTTGATAAAAAAGACTCGAAATGAGCCCTGGATATAAGAAAATTAGTAGTCTAAGTCTTCCGAGGACATGACCGAGGTTGTGGAGAACGCAGATTAGCATAGAAGGATAGTAGATAGTTTAGCGTTATCTCGCTTATATCCTTCCGTACTAGTACTAGTTTTTAGTATTTCTCTTGTAGCTTCTTGTCCTTAATTTAGGTTTACTTTCTATTGTCTCTTGTATGTCGATTATCACACTATTTTATTGTAGCTTTTTTCTTTGTCATGCTCTCTATAGTATCTTCAAGCTGCTTTACTCAACACGGGGGTCTTTCAGAAACAACTCTCTATCTCTACAGGTAGTGATAATGTCTACGTACCCAGGGGCGGAGCCAGCCTTCTGTGAGGGGGGTCATCCGACCCCCCTCGGCGGAAAATTTTACTATTTATACATAGTTAAAATTATTTTTTATGTATATATAATAGATGTCGAACCCCCTTCGATTAGTTCGTATGTTTAGTTCTTCAATTATTGAACTCCCTTATTAAAAATCCTGACTCCGCCACTGTACGTACCTCTACAGACCCCACACGTGAGATTATACTGAGTATTAGAAAAGCTGTATTTTCCCTTTCTTCATTGCTCTTCTTTGTAATCATTGAATGTAGATAGTTAGATAACAAATTCATGAAAACTTATATGCAAAATAATTCACCAATGCTTCCTTTACACGTTAGTATTTTTTGTCGCTTAAAAGAGTATTTAAAAAAAGGGGAACAAGAGACAAAAAAGAGGATATATTTTGCAAAGATGAATCCAGAATAAATTATTATATCAATAATAGCCATTATTTGTGCAGTCACACTCAATGTTGCATTCATGCAAGACAAGCCAATCAAATTTTTCATAGCCAAATCATATTGTGATTAGAAAATTCTTCTTTAGAAAAGGGTGGGGGTGGGGGTGGGGGTGGGACTGGGGTGAGATCTCACCCCTTTCATTAGTTAGAATAAAAAAATGGCTATATTATAAGCAAACACCCCCCCCCCCACCCCCACCCCCACTCACACACTTCACAAGAAATCAAAAAACATCATATTCTTGATATTCTTGAAAATGTTTGTGAACATGCCTTGATTACTTTGAGAATAAAATTTTCACTATTGATCGATTGATGATAAGGATTTGTCACTAAATTAATGAAGCAGAAATTCGAAAAAATCTTAATAAATAGTCTCAATTTACTCTTTTACAATAGTAGTGTCACATTCCCCTACAAAGTCATTATTCAGATAAATGGATTAACTACTTAATTATAAGGTGAAAGTTCAAATCGAACAATATTAATTTCTTTATGAATAGTTGTAATTTGACTTCTTAACAGACTCGTTAGCTTCTCAACTAGATCGTGATTAGGAAAAAATTTCATAATTTGAGAGTACAGTTATTTTTCTTAACACCCGTTTAAAAGAGGGAACTACTCAACAAGCTATCACTACATTTCGAATCTCTATAATTTTGTCTCGAGAATAAATAAAGTTCCATAACTCGAACATCAACCTGTTACAAAACTTTAGTCTTTGATGGATCCAAAAAGCTTTAAAATTTTCATTGTTTAATCAGTTATTTCCTATTAAATTTATTTTTTGAAACTTCTAAATTAAAAGGCATAAATAATGCACACACCAAAAAAAGACATGTACTTTTCTTTCAATATATTTTGTGTCTATATATTAAATGCTATGAATTCAATTATATAATATTTAATTTGGGACAAAAACTGCAAGATGGAAATCAGGCGGTAGGATGTGGAGACAAGAAAATTATTGGTTGCAGAAAATAGTCCATGACATAAATATTTAAAAAATAATTAATTTATTTAATATAAATATTCAAAATAATTAATTTAATATAAAACTAAAAGAGTTGACAGGACATTAATTGGTGGAAAATTTGGCCTGCGTCCCTTGATTATCATCAAACGCAAATTAAAAACTTAGATTCTTTTTGTCTATTAATTAAATTTCAATTCCACCGCTAAACGCCCATAGTATTATGAGATTAAATTTATCTTAATGTTTTGATTGGAAGTACCTATATATATATATATATTAACAGATAATATAGCATATTATTTTTATATCAAAATCTTGATATAATTTAATCCTATATAGAATATAGAATAAGTTTTCTAGGTTAGAAATTCTAATTTAATCTCCCCATTGTAATATTAGATTATCCCCGTTTTAATCAAGCCAAATAACCATTAATTAAAGAGAACACAACTTTGTTTAATTTCTTTGCCCTAATTTATATAGCACGATTGAAATTGCAAGATTCAAACTTTTAAATTTTGATCATGAATTCAAACACAAAAAGTATAATATCTTGCTAACTTCGTGAGACTCTGTACGCAAAGAAGTTAGGGGAAAACGCACACTAAGATTCTAAATCATATGTTAAAATCGATTCATAAACAAGATGTTTATAAGAGAAATTTGATTATGGGAAATAATAGAAGGATTCATAAAATTCAAAACTTGAGAAGGATATTGCCACATAAATAAAGACGGAGAGACTATTTAATTATTGTCATCCAACACATAGATTAGACGGTAAAAAAAAAAGAAAATGAAAGATAGAGAAGAAACATAGTACTAATGAAAAATCGAGTAATTAATAATATCCCATGAGATTTCTTGACCATCATATATTATAATTTAATTTATCATTCCCATTTTTGTTTCATAATGATCATAGACAATTTTGTTATCTATATAGTAAAAGAGAAATTAGATAGATAAGCAAAAGATAGAAAATACTCATCATGAATATGGACGATACATCGACGATGGGTCAAATCCACTATGCCTATTTTGTTTATTGTGACTATTATCATGATCATCCTCGTTCGTCATTCTGTTGCACCCCATCTGTTGTGAAATCGAAGTACCAGCACCTAGATTCAAATACACCATCCTCGAGTCTAGATTGTGGTTATTACCTCCCACATTGGTCGCGCTAGAACCATGATCTTCGTTGTTTATAGGTTGGAATATCGCGGTGGAAGATGGAATGTTATTTGTATTTTCTTCCTCTCGCGAAATTACCATCGCGGCCGATTGAACTAGCTCGAGGCAAAGTCTTAATTTGTTAGGTTCAATGTGATTGAGCCCCGGGACAGCACCTTTGAATAGGAAATCGGAAGTTAGGGTTCGTAGAATATCGAGTGGAGTGATCCCATCCATCGTTCTAACATTTGGATCCGCGTGGTGGTCTAGTAGGACTGCCACCATGTCGGGTGACACCATTTCAGATGCAATGTGGAGGGGGGTTTTGCCAGCTGGACCGGCTGGGTGGTTCACGTTGGCTGCACCAAGCTCGAGTAACGCTTTCACAACCTCCCGGCTACAATTCTCGACCGCGTAATGTAACGCGATCGATTCATCGAGATTTAGTCCTTCTCCCATGACCATAAGTTTGACTAATTCAACGTCGGATGAGTCGAGGGCTCGTCTCATTCGTCTAATTTTTTGGTCCTCGAGCTCTGAGGCCGAACTTAGGTCGTGCTGGTGCTGGTGATGGTGATGGTGAGAGATCAAGGATCTTCTCGCTAACGAAGTTTTAAGGCGAATTTCCTCGATTTTCGCGACAACATCAATAGGAAGGTGTTTTGCTAAGATTTCAGGTGGAAGACCTGATTTTGCAACCAAATGGGAACAAGTAGTCCAAAGTTGAGTCATGTCTTGTTTTCTTGAAGCAATTAAAACTTTCATCACATCCTCAATTGAAGTTTTTTCGACCATGCTTGTCAATTGCTTCTGTAAAATCAAACACAATAACTACGTCTCAATCTCAAACAAGTCAAACAAATTTTTTTTAAAAAACACAAATGTCACTAATGTGATTATTTGACATATTTAGAAAGTAATCTTTCTTATCAAAGACCATCAAACAATTGAGTTTTTTATGCAAAATCTTGATTATATGTAGGGTAACATCAAATAATTCCATTTTTTAATATTGGTTCATGAAACCAAATTAGAAAAGTAGATTTGATTGGGGGTAAATAAATCACTATTGAAAGACATGACCACTGCAAAAATCAAGAACCAAATTTAGAAAAAACATACAGACAAGAGGAACATTTCAAGAAACTCAAAATCTTTTACATGAAATCAAATAAACATCTAATGAAATGACACAACTAAGAACAAGATTCCACTGTATATTTTTTCGAACGCTTCAAAAATATTGTATTAAATCCTCTAAAACCATGTTAAATTCAAAGGATCCATATGTGTTCAACAATATTTTCGAAGAGTCGGAACAACAAGACATAGTAAATCCGATAAAGTTAAAATAAACCTGAGTAAGCAAAGCAAGTTGTTCAACTCCAAAAGATCTAGCGGCTGAGAGTATATCAAGTGCAAGATCAACGGCTGATGTGCAATGTGTATGCCAACAGCTTCTCTCTCCACAATTAGGCCTTGGTTCATGTTTTTGTGGCACAATTGAAACTTGTCCACTATACAAAAATTGCAACATCAACAAAAACACCTCATATCCTACTGAGTTCACAGGTATTACTACCTGTGAACCACTGGTAGTACTAGTCCGCGGGCTTCCAAAGCCCGCGGAAGGGTCTGAGCCGCCACCAGGCAACTCAGGCCCGCAGAAGAATTTTCTGAACACAAGGCTCCTAGCTGCTAAGATACATCTATGAGCATGTACAAAACGGCCTTCAACACTAAAAGTAACATCACTAAAAGCTTGACCATTGATGAGGAGATTTAGATAATCTAAAGAGAGAGTTTTTAAGGAATCTTCAAGAGTATTACTCATATTGTTATAAATTGTATAGATGAGAAGAAAAAAAAGGTAGAGAGGAAAAAAAATAAATTTGGTGGATTTTAATTCACATAGTGGAAGATGATTTTGTGTTAGTTGTTTTTTTTTTCTAGTATAAGATGATGAAAGAAGTAGACTATTATTATTGTTATTTCTTGTGAGATTCTCTCTTTAGTGATGTAGTTTCTGTTTTGCTATGTGGATAGATATTTTTTTTGTGAGAGGGTGGGTGGGTGGCTATTATGGACGGCTGAGGTATTAAAAATAATAATAATTAAAAAAAATGATTTTTTAAATTTGTTTATTTACTTTATCTGTTTTGAAATGTTAAGACTTTACACTCTAAATCATCCTCATAATTTTAGATGTGGACATGCCTAAGTTAGTAATCTTTTTTTCACTTTCTGATTGTAGTAGTTTGTTGAAATGTGTTGAGACTTTATGCTCTAATTTACATTCATAATTCTAGCTAGGTGTGGACGTGCCTAACATATCAATCTTTTTTCACTTTCTGATTATAGTAGGGGTTCATATAGAATCGTTAAGTGTCATGAGAAAGATAGATATTGTACTTATCATTCATGTTTTTTACCTCTTAATAAAGATTTTAATTCCGCTACTATCAAAATGGTATATTGTTTAGAAATTGATTAAAATTTAAGTAAAAATTAACTAATGGTTAACTAAGTACTCCTTAATGAAAAGTTTGACTCTAACAATATCGATAGTATCTGATACAAATTTGAATTAGTCAATTTAGAAAATTAATGTGGGAGGGTAGGATAGGGAGATGGTCAATTTATGCCTAATGAAACATGCATATCTTTCTTGGGAAGGTATTTAATTTAGTGATCTTGTGAATTAAAGGTTCTTGGAAAATGTAGTATAATTTAATTAAATTTACATACTGTAAGCCTATCTAGCTACTAAGTTTTTCTTGCATTAATTATAATATTAATAGGTGCTATAAGCCTATAATTTTATGTGTAACGTTTCTTTCTTTTCCCTTTTGTCTACTTGTAATTAGTTGTATGTAGACTCGTCCTGATTCAAGGACAGATGAACGGTTATAATATCGAGTTCATTTAAATTTAAATTTGTGATATAAAATATAAATTTAAATTAAAAAGTTAAATAGTACTATATGTATGAATTCATAATATATATATATATATATATATATTATACGGTACAATGTCATTATTCTCGTTTGCTCCTGCACTCTTTGAAGAAGAGCGAACAGTTAAAAACCTGATTTATGTACTTATTTTTGTTTCATTTTTTTAATCTATAATAAAATGAATGATTTCTTTGATATTTACAAATAAATTTAACTTTAAATTTTTTATTTCATCTTTATTAACGACATGATTTTATATTAATATAAGTGTCATTAATTTTAAACGAACTAAAAAAAATAAAAATAAATTAAAACAGAAAAAATATTACTTACTATATTTTACCTTTGTTCACACCCTAAAAAAATTAGTAGTAACTCATAAAAAGATGAAACTTATTGTTCAAAGCGACTAAATTACATCAAGTGCTTAAATATTGTTTATTACTACTACACACAATTTTATTTAATAACCACTATATCATAGTAGCTTAGGATAAGCTGGCACTTCCTCCAAATCAAACCTTCCTGAATCAGAATTTTTATTTTATAAATTTTGATTAATATCTACATATATTTAACAATTAACAAAACCTATTTTGTATTCGAATATCATTTGATGAAAAAAAGTTATTAAGATCAGTTGATTCATATTCACAATTTGCACTCTACATAAAACTTTTTTTCTCATCTGGCGTTTGATTTATATATATTGAAGTTTGATTAAATTCAAATTCACATAAAAAAAATCTCACATTAAAGTGTAAAATGCTTTCTAATAAAAGCAAATTTGTACGTAAAAACACTCGAATCTAAAATCTCGGAAAAGATAAAAAAATATATTGTATAAATTGTTTAGAGCAATGAACAGAGGGAAAATAAGAGAAATAAAAACAAAAGGGAAGAAATGGAAGGGCAGTGATTGACAACATATCACATACTGTCTAATGATTTGACATCCTCCGATTTGACGTTTGAATTGTCATTTCATCACCCATCTCCCCTATTGGATCGAAATGGCGGAATTAGAAATTTTATTAAACATATTAAATATTTTAAAATTATATATTTCTAAAAAGTTGTAATAATTTATAAATCAACATAATATAATATTAACATGAGGTTTTGTATTCGAGGTTTGAGTAGAAAGTGATGTACCTTTAAAAGTAAGAACAGATTCAAAAGGTTGATTGAGGATTCATGTAAACTTGAATTCTATGATTTTTGTTCAAACTTCATAGATTTAAAATAAATTATTAATTAAAAATTCAATTATACTTGTAACATTAATATTAAGGTTACTATAAGAAGTTATAAACTTCAAATTCTAAATCGTATCTATTCAAAAGTGAAATTTTAAAAAAAGAATTCAATTTAATCAAACTCCAAAAAATATTAACCATCGGGTGAATTTCATTTTAATAGTTCAGTTTATTAGATAGCTATATCATTAACGAAAGTTCCATTTTCCCATCTTATCTCGCGATAAAAGAACAAACTTTTATTAAAGCATATAATGGTACAAATCATGTCATGTAAAGATATAATCTAGAAACTAATTTTAAATAGTTTTGCCGGATCAAGAAGCATTTTTTTCTTTATGACATCGCTTCACATAATGTGTTGTTAACTTTGTACGATTCTTTTTACAAACATACTAAAAAGGAAAATATACCGTATAAAATGGGAGACTAATTAAGATATAATAAATTTTATATTAGTTTCTCAACCTTTAGAATTTGGAGAAGACGCATTGTATTTCCTAGTTAGAAAGGGTCGGCCAATTTTGACTTGGCTGATTGACACTATAGAGTATAGACCAAAAATCTGACAAATTAAATTAGGGTTTGACAAAACAAGTCATCAACTACCCCTTCACATTAAATTTTTCAAAATCCTATTTTTATCTTAAATTTTAATAATTTCTTCGTTTCAATTAAGATATCTTATTTTTTTTTAGTTTATCTTAAAAGTTTGTTAGAAAAAATTATATTATGCATATAAGACAATATTGTGTATATATAGATCAAAATTAACTTTTTAGAGGCGTATTACAAAATTTTTGAATATTTTTTGTGAAATTTCTAATCACGACTAGAGAGCAACTCACTTTGCATATATATATTTTTTTCACTATGCAATAATTAATTTGATATACATTATATTCTAGTTAATTGTTTCAAATTTTTTTCATTGTATGTATCACAAATTCTAGCTGAGGTTGATCAAGTAAGAAATGAAAGATGCCAAGTGCCCAACATGTGTTGTGACTTGTGATACAGTGGTGGGACTGCTCGATCCTTAATCAGAGTTTTGATTTGAGCTTTGGGTATAGAAAAAATTTTTATTGGGAGCACAACCCCTAAATGAGCCTTAAATCAGTGCGCAATTCAAATTTACTCAGAGCTCCAATGAAGACTCCAAACATCGAGTGAAATTTTTTTAAAAAAAAAATGACAAGTGGTAAACCAAGTGGGACAGGAATCAATTAATTTTTATATTCAAGTTATTATTATCTTCAACTATACAAAAAGATTTCATAAGTATTTTTTTGGATTCATCTTTGACTCGAACAGAATTTCCTAATAGGGAAAAAGAAGTGGTAAAAATATTTACTGTTATTTTCATGATCTTTTACTACGTAACATTTAAAGAATATAATGATTACGACTTAAAAATAATGATTCCAAAGATTCCTAAAATTGATTTTAATTCTAGAGGCTTAAACTAGCTTGTGAGTAATTTTATACAATTTATATTGGCTTTATGAGTAATTATATGATAAAAACGTACTTTAGATTTAATTAATGAGAAATAAGTTTTGAGAAGAGCCATAAAAAGTAATGAAAAGGGGGACAATAAAGATATTTAAAGTGAGCTAGGCACTGATTAATTTTCTTGAAATAAATCTGGAATATTAAGTATAAATATTTTTTAAATGATCAAAGTTTAACTTACGATAGAATGTTAATTATTATTGAATGTGTAAATAAGGAATTATATTGATTCTTGAAAAGATTGCAAAATACATACACGATGTAGAATTATTTATATGATGTGAGATTTTTTGGGGGAAAATCAAATTCTATGATGAAGCGGACAATATCATACGATCATGTCAAGAGTGTTTTTTATCTAACTTAATTCAACAATTATATGAAATCGCGTGATTCAACTAGAAGAATATGGAGATACTGATATGAGAGTGTTGTAGCTCAATCGGTTATCATGCCAAAGATAGCTTGGATATGCACACGTACAAGATGAGCTAGCTCTAGGCTTCTGTGGCCATAAGTGCTCGGGCATATGGGTGATATATAGTGAATCTCAAAAATTGACTCGTGAATTGTGATAATAGGCAATTGGAATTTACTTCGAGGAGTAGATTCATAAGTGTCATAGTATGAGCTACGTGAAACTGAGTTTGATGGCGAACTGTTCGATGTCCAAACAAAGTTTCAAATTAATAGTTCAAAAAAACGAAAATTATAAACCTCTTAGAGAAAATAGTACGATGAGACTACACTCATAACGAACAATATCACTATCATAATTTATCCACATAGCTAACAACTATCCATTTCAAGCAAAGGCCACCAAATTGCTTTATGACCTTATTTGTTGATCATACTTACTTTTGAGGGAACATAACCCATAAGAGTATGTTATGTTAAAGCAAAGGCCACCCAATTGGAAAATCCACTTTCTTATTAACCCCTTTGACTTCTTCCTTTTTTAGACAAACTTTTAATCATAACCAAGTCCACAATACTTCAATCTTTTTGAGTGGCATTAAGATGATGACCTCCAAAATCCCATCTTTCAATTTGAGTGGAATTAAGATAATAATCCAAACTCAAAAAATACTAAATATAGATCGTCATAGACGACGCCTCCTAAATATAATGACAAGTTCAGAACTATGAGTAATAAACTTCAAATTCTGACTTCACGTTCTGACTAGGAACATGCATGGTAGGTCTATGAACTAACATCACATGGAGCCAAGTGATGAAAATGTATCATAGTATTTACATTTTTGTTAAGACAGAATATTTTGGACTTCAAAAATGAAGAATAGTATAGTGACAAATAGGAAAAGTTTTCTACTACTTTTATGACTAGTCTTTTTTGTCTTTCTGTACACTCACTTGAAGTATCACCAAAAATTGCATTATGATTGCATGTGAACCAAAAAAAAAATTAAAATATCTCAAACTTAGTGTAAATTACTATTGGTCATTTCTCATTACCCAATAAAATAAGTCATATGTGTTGTTGAAGACAATTCATTATAGAAAAGCATTTAAAAGAGAAAATTACCAAGTGGAGTTCACAGTGAAAATATACCCAAAATCTAGACAAGTAATTTAATTGAACTTAATTTCTCAATTTAAAAGGAGAAACCATCTAACAAAAATATTCCTATCTTCTTGTTCATACACCTAAATATTTGAAGGATGAAAATAAATGAGTCTGTTGATCGAATTGATCAGGTCATGGTAACTTATATTTATAACGTAGCACCCTTTTGTAAGAAAATTAAACGTCTTAGATAGGGACGATATCCAAATTTTCCTTGTAGCTAGTTAAATGTTTGGTTCGATCACTCACTAGGCAATACACCACTCTTTTATAGTCTTAGCCTCTTGTGTTCTACAATTTATTGTTTTAAATCATATTAATAAGATTAAGCTAGACTCGGCAGAGGCGTATCTAGGATTTTGAGATGATGGGTGCATTGTTATAAAACGGTTGATCTATGATATAAATTTGTTCGGTTCGACATTTAGAATTTTACTACTGAAAACCGTTAAAATTTTAAAATTAAGGTCTAAAATTAATTCTTATATATAGATATATATAGACCAATTACCACTTAGAGAAGTACTGTTATCTAATTTTAGAAAGAAAAATAAAGCGAGATAAATATCAAATTCAAATTTCTAACCTCGCGGAGAGAGATGCACCTAGTCATAATCGCATTATGTGATACTTCAAGTGTGAGTTCACACATCTATATTTCAATATTTTTTAAAAAATATAACACTATTATATATGATCTCGGGAGGGGACCATGGGTTCATGTGAATCCGATGACCCCCCTTAGATACGCCTTTGAGACTCGGTGACGCTCCCACCTACTAACCCCAGATCTCAAACTCATTCTAGTTACTTAATTCATTACTTAACGCTAGATCTCAGACTTACGTGTTTTGATCGTCTGAATCAACATGTTCTTGAACCACGTTTATAAATTTAACTATACCGTTTTAAATCCTGGTTTTTACCACTATACTCAATAATCATAAAATCCAAAAAAAGGTCAGCCCAAGCCAATGCATGAAACATTATTAGGTGGTCACTTCTTATTAAGATACCAACTTTGATGTGACAAGTCAATGCAAATGTGACAATTGCTAATGACAATATAATTTTGAGTGACCTCTCTATATATTTTCTTCTTACTTTTTGAAAACGCCTACCACACATATATACAATGAACTACTCCATCTTTCCATCAGTCTCTATTTTGGAAGATTTATAACTCCAGTTATGGTTCAGGTAAAGAGGTTCAGTGTGGCACTAACTTCAATGTTCCACTCACCTTATTCAATAATACGATTAATTTAAATTCGTGTATGTACTATATATGAAATATGTTAGTTATGCCATGCATGTAAATTAGGTTTTGCACTTAACTCAAAAGAGTTGAATTGTCCAAGTTGATCGCAATGAGATTCATCCCATTCATTACCTCTTTCACGCTTAGATTTAAATATTCTTTATTCAGGATTGAACTCACAGGTCTGTTGTGTGCTTATTCATGGACCGAGGTATTGTCAACCCCACTACAAGTAAAATATGTTGGGTTATGAAGGTGAATAAGACGTCATGTGAAAGCTTACAATTGCAAATCATATGGTTGACAAATCAGATACAATTGCAAAGCATAAATATGTTTAGGAGAAAATCCCCCCATAAATTAAACTCCTAAAAAACTACATTGTAGATGCTATTGTGTTCAGCTTTGAGAATAAGGATCTTCAATTTATAGATCTCCAAACTTTTCCTCTAAGGAAAGAAAAAACCAAATATGGAAGAAAATTATATTTTCCTTTCAGAAAAAAGTAAAAATATTTATGGTAATGTTTTGTCTTTTCTTTTAGGAAAAAATAAACTTCAAATAAGGTAAGAAAATCAAGGCAAAACCCTAACAAAATAGACACAAATTAGGTATTTGGCATAACTCACACACCAACAACTATTTTCCTAATAGTATACATTTTTTATATTGAATGATTCTAACGCAAAAAAATAAGATGCGAAACTTATAGGTCGTTATTGCTCCAACGCTATCTTTTATTTTTGAATGACTATACGAGAAATCAACGGAACAGAAACGATCCTTTTGGCTTTTGGTCGAAAAGAACTGATTCGTTATGATTTACAATATTTAGCGTCTCTTTCAATCTGTCTTTCTTTTTAAAAAAATAAATTCTTTTTGCCTCTCTTTAAAGCAGCTTTAGCTAACTGAACTTGTAGTTTCATTACACTATTCAGTCTCCTTTTCCTCTATTCTTCATTGACCACCTTTTTCTTTTTCTCTTTTTAAATTTTTCATCGGTTTCTGATATCTACTTTGGAGTTTTGTGTCGTGTAGGGCCTTATTCGAAGAGACACATTTCTTACTAAGGATTTTTCATATTCAAAATTTGAACTCGAGACATTTGGTTAAAGGAGGAACAGTCTCATTCCCTACATCATATTCTTGAGTGGTTATTGACCACTTTCCATTCACTCACAAATAAATAATTTATTTAAATAATCAGTCCAATGATATAACCAAAACTGAATTGACTTTTTTAGGGGGAAATATTTCATGGGCAAGCGCCTATGTAATATGCTAGTTAATTAATTGAACAACCTTTTTTTATATATATAATAAAAATAAAAGTCATGTAGATAAATAAGTTCTAATCTAGTGAATAATTTGATGTAAACATCAAATAGTATTGCTAGTAAGATCTTTAGATAAAAAAAAAGGAATGTGCGTGTATACTATTATCAATATGAAAACGTTCGTGTATCATTGTATTTATGTATGATATATATATATATATATATATACACTCGACAATATTGGTTATTGTATATCTACGAAAATTTGTACTTATGTATATATATACGAATTTTAATCATATGCTAATAGGAGACTAGACGATAATCGACTAGAATAATATACGTATATGGTAAAAACTAATTAGATAAACAAAATAGTCAAAAAGTATCCAGGATTTGTAGGTGCAGTACTACCATGGGACAAAGACATAATGGCAGTAGGTTTGAAGAAGATTAATTTTGAGCAATAAATGTACAAGCGTGGTGTTGAATAGTCATGTCAATACATTAAACTTCATTTATTTTCTTATGATATCTTCTTATAAATTTCTATTTTCGTTAGCGGAGTGTTCGAGTCTGTTTGTGTGCATCTAAAGACTGGCTGATGGGGTAGAACAATTTAAGTGGGCGTGGATTAGGTATGGACTTGGGGGGGGGGGGGGGGGGGGGGGGGGGG
>NC_064286.1:59928217-59939293 GCF_019186545.1 Solanum stenotomum
TTATGGGATGAGCGGAATATCAGGTCGTCCCACTAGACAACTTTAGTGCGATTCTACGAGATATCTGCTAGTTTTCATCAATACAAGTAGAAAGAACTCACCTAATGATATTGTCTAGACTTTAATATAAATATGAAGTCTCTTGATTGTCGACTCATTTCATTGGTCACTATGTCATACCTTTGGATGGTTCGAGATCTTGTCATGGTGTTACCTTTAGTACTCCCTCAATTTCAATTTGTGTTACATAATCTTGTTGGACATGAAATATTATGGGGGGGAAATGTGCTCTTAATTAATATGTTAGAAGATTTCTTGACTCTGAAAATATTTGATTAAAGGTAAAATATAAAATTTTGAATCAAAGTACTTCCAAATACATAAATGTGTCATTCTTCTTAGACTTAACTAATAAGGAAATTATAACACCTAAAATAAAATGAACTTCTAAGTATTTCCTTCATTCCATTTTATGCTATGATCTTAGACTGAAAACAGAATTTAATAATAAAAAAAAAGAAAGCTCTTTAAAATGTATAATTTAAAATAAATTAGTCATATTTATGTGAGTATTAATCATTTAATTAAGGAGTTATTCAGAAAAAAAAAAAAGAATTTCAAAAGCTGAAAACAATTTATATGGGCCGGGAGAAAACTCTCATTGTGATGAAGAAAAAGCCCAATGGTTTTATGTGTGGTATATTTGGGCCTTTAAATAACTGGACTTTATCTTAAAGCCTTTCACTGATGGGCTTTAATTTTTTAAGGTTTAATATATCAATAGACCCTTAAATTTGAATTTGCGTGTCTTCTCAAATCTCAAGTGATAAGTTCAAAAATACGTTAATCATTTAAAATATGTCAATCTTTTTAATTATAAGCATTAATCTCAATAACTCGTAAAACCTCTAATTGTTCTAATTAAGGTTGATGTGTATAATTAGAGCAGATGACAAATTTTATGTGATTTACTTAATAACCTAATAAACGCTAGAGAGCAAGCGCATAAGTTTTCTAAAGTAGTTTGAAGCAAAAGTGTCTACTTGAAACACTTTATGATACGTTTAGACAATGACAGATCCATGATCTTCATTAACGTGGTCGAAAAATAAAAACATAGTGCTTAGAATTTAAACTTGTCTCCTTGCTCTCCACTAGGGGTAGAGTTTGGTGGAGGTTCGTAGGTTGGACAAACTCAATAACTTTTCCATAAACCCTATATTTGTACTAGAAAATTAAGTAATAACTTGAGAACCCCTGACAAAATTGATTGACAACTCAATGATAAGGAAGGGGAAGTAAATTTAGAACCTCTAAACTTCTAATATTGGCTCCGCCTCTGCTCTTCACCCCCTAGCATCTCATCCAACCCCCTTACTCCCGTCTCCCACACTTGCTCCACCCCCAACCCGGCCTTTATCCCATGTCAGTAGTGTTTATCAAAATTTTATATATGTTCGCGATACTATTTTTTGTTAATTAATCGAATATATTAAAAAACACACACTTGTTTTTCAAGAAATTTTTTTCCGTCAAAAACATTTTCCTTCCTTCCAAATACATATTCTGACATATATAAAGACATAGCAATCTATCAACTACTTTAGAATTGTGTCATCATGTTAACCTAGTTGTCAAGTTGAAGCAACTTAGCTAGTCCACCCAAAGTGGTAGGTAAGTAGGTACCTTAATTGGATTCTAGTTCACACATGTTTTACAACTTGTCATCATGTAGAATCTCTGTAGACTACTAGTTAAATACACGTGATCTTGTTGTTACGATCCACTGAGATTCAATCATTGATCATTTTGAGTTTCGTAAAAAAAAAAAAACCTATTTCTAAATACCCTAATATGAAAAAAAATGTTTTAAAGTAGATGAAACATCTCAATATTACTAGCTTGAAGAAAATTCAACATTGATCACTTCCTTGAGTTTTTTGAATTAATTACAACTCAAATAATTTAATTTTTTTTATTGACGTGGATAAACATGTTAACTTATTATCTTATGTTGAATTATTAAAGATCACTACACAAAGAACAAAGCATAAAGGTTCACTTTCATTTTCATATCAAAAAAAAAAACTTGTAATATTTTGTCTGAAATTCTTGCTACTGACTTAAATTCAAATAAAATGTTTAATTTCTTTAAATCGTGTGTAATTTGAGAGAGACATTTTATCAACACCTTAGGAAAAAATCTACATTTATGAGAACATTATTGAATTATTTCAAATATATCCTTTTCAAATTTGATAATATTAATTTTGTAATGTAATGAGACAAAGAAGGCAATTTCTGAAAATTTTCTCTTACTTATTTTATTTCTCCATCAAGTTGCAGAATAAGATAGCTTTTTCATTTTCCAATTACAAATTATTTGTTATTTTATTCAACTCTCTAATTATATTTAAGATAAGCATCATAACTTGTCTAATTAATATTTAACAATTTAATACTTGACTTCCCTCTCCAAACATAATTAATTTAAGTCCAGAAAACTTAATCTAACCCCCACAGCCAAAAAATTCCACAAGAAATAGATCACAGTGTGTGACTTTTTGCCAATAAATATAGTCATTTCGTGTCGAATTCAAGATTTTAAATTTATAATATTTGATTTTTAGGATAGAATAACTTACAACGTCAAAATAGATAATTTGTACATAATATATAAATTTTTAACGCAATATAAAGTTTAAAGCTAAAGTTAATTACCTACTTGTATTTAGCACGATAACGATAACTATTTATCAAAAGACAACTTATAAAATAACCGTGAACACTATTTATTTATATTCTAGTACTAAATGCCAAGTTTCAAATAATTTCTTTTTAAAAAAACATTCTTTTTATAATATCTAGATATTTTAATAATGGTACAGATGTCAGTCTTTAGTTATAATTTCATATGGTCCAAAGATCAAAATAGAACAAAACTATGTTTACTATCACTTCACTCCAAACCGCCCATGTCTGATGACTTTTTATAGTAAATTAAAGAAACGACAAAAATGTTTATTTGCTAAATTAAAATAACTATTAAAAATTAGTATGCCAATCTAATTGACAGTTAATTTTTTTTTTATATATATATAATAACTTTTTCTGATTAATATTATTATTTAGCATATATATGAAAAATGATTTAAATCTCTTTTTTTTTGTGATTATATTGAAATATTATTATAAAGGATCTGTTTGTATTAATTAGGTTTAACTAATTTAAAACTTGTTACTCCTAGCAAGAGAGGAGCTCTTTTGATCGGGTACGAATTTCAAGAAATAAATAGGAGATTTTTGAATCTTATAATATTAAATTAATTGTGTTTGTGATCTTAAACTTGTCACGTTACATAACATATTGAAATTGAAAAACTTATATTTAATATAAGAACGATTTATTTTTTGAGGTAGACTAAAAAAAAAAAAGCAAGACATTTAAAGTGAAAGTATCGAATAAGTATTATATACTTGAATTCACTTTCATTTTCACTCTAAATGTCCAGAATTCAACGATTTAATTATGAACTTACGCATAAACTGTTATAATAAGTAAGAAAATATAAGTTTCATTATATGATATAGTATGGAGTGCTGATCACATCGAGAAAAGAACCATAAACGAATAGCAAAAGTAACAAGTTGCATGTGTATTTATCAATTTATGGCCTTAAGTTATCGAATCTAATTTTGCCTTTTATGACCTAACGGCTAACGTTTGACATTTAAATCAATTATTGAACCTAATCACTATAATTTGTTGCATTAGTTTTTTCCTTATATCCTAGTTTATTTTTCTTGTTTCTCATTTGGTGTTGCATTAAAATTTTAATTAAATTTGGATCACGAACAACATAATCCAATTCATAAGTGACGCTTTCAACATAATTTTCTTTGTACTCAGAACTCGATCAACCAGTGCACCATAAACCCATGTTGATTCTTTATATCTTAGTTAATCATAGAGTAAGTATAATTATTATTTTTTATCCTTAGAGAAATAAGTCAATTCTTTCTTTGGATTCTTTTATTACCAAAAAAAAAAACACATATTAAAACTGAAAGCAAGTAGATTTTTTTAGGGCTAATGGACGGTTGGATGATGGTGTTGATAGTGAGAGATGGGGTCCAACGAAAAAAAAAGAACTTTCTATAATTATTGAAGTTTATGGGGGATAAAGATGACAAATATAGAATCAAATTATTTGTTTATTTCATGATATTTATCGATAATAAAGATAATTGAGTCATCAAAGTATGAATGATGTGACGATACTATGTAAGACTCCTCACATATTATTAAGTCTAATTCAAAATTTAGATGAATATAAACCTGATTCATCTCACAAATTGAGATCGATGTTATGAACACTAAAGTCAAGTTGCTTTTGACATACACACATAGACACAATCTTAATTAATTATAACTCAATGATAATGTAATAGATTTGATCCTTAAAAGTATGTTTTGCTAGAAGTAAGAAAACAAATGAATTATTGAAGGCATAATGGAATATTGCATCAGTCTTGAGTTAGTAATTGGTTTGTATTTAAGAGTTTGGTTACAATCCAATTACTAAACCATAATTAAATTGATAGAATTGGCCTCGTGCTTAATTAATCATGCTTTAAACATAATAATTATGAGATAATATTACAATTTAAGAATAAAAATTAAAAAAATCACTAATTTAAGATAGTAACAACAACATATACAATATAATTTTATGAATCAAATATGAGGAGGCCTATTTTAGTGGGACAGAAAAACTGATTCTTATAGACCCTCGACTTGAAATGAAGAAATATTTAGAAAATGACACAATGGAAATGCTTTATACCAAAATTCCACTAGACTTTTGGTGGATGTACTTAATTGTTTTATCATTCTTTGAGTTTTTTTCACTCTTACAATAAGGTCTATGTTTAAGATGAAGAAATATTATCAATTTCACCCATAAGGTAGTAATAATAATAAGTAAATTTATGTGATATGTGCTAATGGAGAACGAACTTGCTATATAGAATAAAATGCAATACTAATTATTTAGAGGGTGTTTGGATTGGCTCAAAGTTGGTCAAACTTACTTTTAAGTCAGTTTTTTATTTCTGGAAGTGTTTGACAAATATAAAAAAAACTTAAAATAAGTTGAGAAGTGTTTGACAAAATCAAGAATGACTTAAAATAAGTAAAAAAAAATCAAAAGTAGGTCTCCCCCTACTTTTTATTTTTGACTTAAAAGTTATTTTTTTTAAGTCAATCCAAACGACCCTTAGTTTTTATATACACAATCAATTAGTATAATTTAGTTCAATCATTTCCACAAATGATTTTGGCATTATATAAAACAAAAAATGAATGAAACGAATATTATGCTCGACTATATAGCACATGTTGGACTTACCTATCATTGAAAAATTAACATCATTTATCACTTGGAGACGTGTGAACCTAACGGACTTATCGAGTATGAACATAACAAACTATTGTTTCGAGGGAGAGAAGAATTTATGAATTAATTTTTTAGAAAATTATCAAACAAACAATTTCAACAGAATCTTTTCGATGGAGAGAAGAATTTATGATTTAATTTTTTAGAAAATTATTAAACAAACAATTTCAACGGAATCTTTCAATTTTATTCAATGTATTTCTCTTATCCATAGAGTAAAGTTCAAGTAAATTTCACTAATTTGGTGAAAAAAGTAATTTAATTTGAAATTATAAAGTACTTATATTAGATCCTTCACTATAAGTAATTTTACTCTCTTTCGTGATAAGTGCAAATTAAAATAGGAAAAATATAGTATTTGTTTTAATGATCCCTTGTTCCATATGCTTATAGCTCCATAAAATTACAAGACAAACATCAATAACAATAGCAAATTCAATATAATTTTATACATGATAATTGAAAAAAAGATATTACATACAAATGAAACTACTTTCGATAGATTCTCAATTGAACAATAAAATTATTTTCGATAGATTCTCCACGGAACATAAAACTTAAATTACATATATGTTTGAAATTGATATGTATAATAAGCCAATTCCATTTCGGTTTCAGGGGTAAAAAAGAGAGGGAATTTGTTCTCACATGTATTTACGAGATTATAATAACTTTGGTACAACCTCCAAAATAGATCAATCCTAGCCGTTGATTAGATCCTAATTAATCCCCACCCTTAAAATACACACTTTTCGCCGATATCGAAAAAAAAAAAGGAGAATCAAACGATCACCAATTACTTATCAACATCTCTGCTGCTGTTCCATCATAACACAAAAGTCCTCGAAGCATACAAACCCATCACCATTTTTATCCACACCTTTTATCATACGCCGGCACTCCTCTAACGTGCACCGTGAATCTCCGATCTGTCTAAACACGCGAAACAGCTCATCCGCCGTGATCTTCCCGTCGTGATCGGCGTCGAAGAAATCAAAAGCATCTCTCAGCTCGGAATCACACGCTGGCGGTCCAAACGCCGAGCTAATAGCTCCGAATTCCTGTAAACTAATACATCCATCTCCGTTTACATCAACTTCTTCAAGCAACAACATGAGTTCTTCCTTACTCGGCGGTTCAGTTCCGACTCTGCTTAAAATCGCTTCCAGCTCTTCCTTCCTTATCTTACCGTCGCCGTCAGTGTCCATCATGTGAAACGCATGGATTAGCTCAGCGTAACCTACTTCCGCAGCGGAGATTTCGTTGGGTAAGACGCTGGTTGGAGTGGATGATCCGGTGGGTTTTCTAAACCCGCGATGGGGATGGGGATGGGAATCGGAATCGGAGGAGGATCCGAAGGATGAGGTTTGAGATCTGGATATGGAACGAGTTTTTTTGTAGTTGAAGAGCTTTTTGGGGAAGTTTTTGAGGAGCTTCATTGTTATGGAGGATGAGAAAGTGAAATGGAGAATGAAGAAGAAGAGATAAGTGTAAGGAGAGAGAGGAAGAAGATGGAGGTTAAATGGGAGGATGCCATGGTGAATTTCCAGGAAGCTTCGTAGTGAGAGAAATTGATTTGAAGAGAGAAAGAGAGAAGAGTATATATACTGTATATTTGTTCGTAACTATAGTTTTTTTTTTTTTTTACGAATTCGAATTTAATTGGGCTTACGGAAAAACCTGTAGTATGAGCTGATCAGATTGCAATATACTCCGACCTACTTGTTTGATATTCAATATTTGTATTCAAGTGCAGAGTTATAGACTCAATCTACTTATTCGATATTTGAGTCAAGTGCTTGTTCAATATTCGATATTTATATTCAACTGCAAAGTTACAACTTATAAACTCAATCTACTTGTTTGATATTTGATATTTGATTCAAGTGTAGAGTTACAAACTCATATCGTCATACCGGGTTAATTGAATTACTTTTTATGTCTCAATTTATGTGATACTTTTCGTTTTTCAAGAGTCAAACAGTTTAAATTTAACCAGAATTTACGCATGGAATCTTCAATTTTTTTGAAATGAAATTTATATATTTGTAAACTACGTAAAAAATACTATAAGTGACAATAATTGATAATTTAAAATGTTTAAAAGATCTATGAAAAATTTACAATTAAAGATAAACTTGTTTGACATGGAGGAAGTACATTTTTGTAAAAACTACACTACAGAAACAACGAAAAAAGACCTAAAAATNAATCTGTGTGCCATTTCTAAAGTGGACAACTAAAAAGGGACGGAGGGAGTATAGTTTTTTTTTTGTTTTTTATGAATTCGAATTTAATTGGGCTTACGAAAAACTGTAGTATGAGCTGATCAGATTGCAATATACTCGGACCTACTTGGTTGATATTCAATATTTGTATTCAAGTGCAGAGTTATAGACTCAATCTACTTATTCGATATTTGAGTCAAGTGCTTGTTCAATATTCGATATTTGTATTCAACTGCAAAGTTACAACTTATAAACTCAATCTACTCGTTTGATATTTGATTCAAGTGCGGAGTTACAGACTCATATCGTCATACCGGGTTAATTGAATTACTTTTTATGTCTCAACTTATGGATACTTTTCATTTTTCGAGAGTCAAACAGTTTAAATTTAACCAGAATTTACGCATGGAGTCTTCAATTTTTTTGAAATGAAATTTATATAATTGTAAACTACGTAAAAAGTACTATAAGTGACAATAATTGATGATTTAAAATATTTAAAAGATCTATAAAAAATTTACAATAAAAGATAAACTTGTTTGAATCTCGAAATTCGAAAAGTGTCATGGAGGAAGTACATTTTTTGTAAAAACTACACTATAGATAGAAACAACGAAAAAAGACCTAAAAAAATATAAACTGTGATTTTTGATACAATACTACTCTTCATTAATCTTTTTAGGCAGAAAATACCGTGATATTAACCTTTTTAACTCTAGATTTATAAATTTCAATTTTCATTATTGTCGAATCTTATATTAAGTCAAAATATATTTCTTTTGATTTTATACGTATTATAACACTATGTGATTGCAAAAACTTTACATTAAAAGATACGTTAAACAGTTTTAAAGTTAATGTTCATAAGCTTAGAAATGTTTTCTTCTTTTTTTGAAAAGATTAATTAGAAAATAGAATCACATAAATACTATTATATAGATAGAAAATTAAGTTTATATGGTACGTGTACTATTAAACTCAATGATAATATAATTCAAAAAAATCGTAAGATTTATTGTATCAAAACGGACAATACGAAAGTCACTTTCATTATTTAAATTTGTGGGGCTTTAATTTAATCTCTAACTACTAGAAGTATTCTGCATTCAAAGAGTCAAAATTATCTCTTTCAGAATGTGTTTGTGCAAAAATGAGTGGTCGAGGGAGGCTACGTGTTTAGCATAATTATAAATTATAATATAATGTTTTATCTTTCAAATAATGTAGAGAAAAGAAAAAAGATTATTGGACGAAAATTAAAGAACATAAAAGTTTTTAGTGAAAAAATAATGTAAAAGGAAAGGCAAATCAACCTATATATCGATTTTGATATAAATATCAAGTGCGAGTAAAGATTTAGAGAGGGAGTCAACTGACGTAGTGCTATAACGTTGTTTTTGTATGGTTTATATAGATTACATATATGAGTTGTGGGCATTTACGTTTACATCAAGGTATAAGTTGTTTATACAACATTCCTTAGATATATACAACTAGGGGTGTTCATGGTTTGGATAAAAATCGATCCAAACCGATTAAATGAACCGATTTAATTTGGGGTTTGGTTTGGTTTGGTTTTAGGTTGTTAAGAACCGATAGTATTTGGTTTGGTTATGGTTTTGTTCGAAAAAAATTAAAGAAATAACCGAACTGAACCAACAAGTTATATACATAAATTTTATTATAATTATACATACATAATATATTATATTCATAAACAATTTTAAAGATCTTATATATGTTTCATCAAAATTTATTTATAATTTACTTATGAAAGAAAAAATGTCCAAGGTGAGAACATTTTTCTTAGTGGTTTCATGTATATGAGTGTATATGGAAATTCTTTGTGGGACTGAAAATGTCATTGTCTCTTCCTTTTATGCCAAAATAGTGAATTTTGAAGTTTTATTCAGTAAATTCAATGATCGAAAGTTCTGTAATGCCAGTCATTCTAACTATTTTTTTTGTTTGAATGGATTGTTGTCACTTTTTTCATGTTTTGAATGAATTGTTTCTTTTATTTTTATGTATGGTTAATAACCAATAACCGAACCAAAATCGAAAACAACCAAACCGATAAATGTATATTATATTTGGTTTGGTTTGGTTTTGATAATTTTAAAACCGATTAAGTTCGTTTAGTTTTTATTTTGACCAATAACCGATCCAAACCAAACCGTAAACACCCCTATATACAACGTTTTTCCAAAATTTTATGTAATTACGAAATGCTTTTTACATCAAACTGATTTATCATTATAACGAGTAAGTAATTCTTGCAACAAGTGATGGGTTAGCAGATATCAACGATAACATGGCAAATATACGTTACAAGATTTAATTAATTTGGTAGGTATTTATGATTGATAATCATTTAGTAAATGATTGGACATAAGTTAGTTTTAATTAGGTACATTTTAATTATATAAGAGAATCATCTTATGTATATATTTTAACTATGATTTCCTATTCATTCATTGCACCAAAACTTGGTGTTGGATTCACATTAATTAGTATAATGAAATTGCTGCATATATAGATCATGATCACCAAGATTATTGGTAAGAATTGATATTGCAAGTCTATCGAATCTCAGTATACTACATATATATATATATATATATATATATAAAAGAGAACCTTAGGTCCGCCTACGTGGTGCCACCACAAACAAGGATTCCCTTTTAATATATTTTATTTACAAAAATAGCCTTCCCCTTTCATGAAAAATTGTGACTTTAATGAAAAGTTAGGACTTTAATGGTGAGTTGCGACTTTAATGAAGAATTGCGACTTTTATGAAAAGTTGTAACTTTTATGAAAAATTGTGACTTTAATGAAGAGTTGTTACTTTTATGAAAATTTGTGACTTTTATGAAAGGTTATGACCTTTCCGAAGGGTTGCAACTTTTTCAAATTATTGTAACCTTTCCGATAAGGCACAATTAACATTTGTTCACACTGCCCTTTGTTGTCTATAAATAGAGGGAATTCCTCTCATTTTAAATCAATGAAAATTCTGAACCTCTTCTTCTTCTTCACAATTAAATATAAATATTTATGTACTTTGCTCCTGTTGAGTGGTTCACTGACACCATTGCTTATGTTACATATCCTGGAATGTATTTTTACAGTCATTAATTTATGCTTATGTTATTAAGGATAAATGATAAGATGTAATAATTTTCATTTTCCCTTACATTATTAATGTTTGTTGCTACGTAATCTTGTATGTAAGATAATATAGTGTTTTAATTTTAATGATTGATAGATTTTAAGTATTATTGTATCAATTCCGTGATGTTAAATTTCCGCGCGAAGCGCAAGTCATTTTACTAGTATTAATATATATATATATATATATATATATATATATATATATATATATA
>NC_064286.1:59939503-59954244 GCF_019186545.1 Solanum stenotomum
AGTATCTAATCTCTGAGTTGAGTATCTTATCCTTGAGTACTTCTGAGTTGAGTAAGTTTGAGTAGTTTGGAGTATTCCTTGAGTTGAGTAAGATTGAAAACAGGCAAGTATGTTTCCTTTTTATCAAGTTTCAAGCTTATGTTTATGTTTTAGAATTCCCCTTACATGCTCGTACATTCCACGTACTGAGCCATTTGGCCTGCATCTTTTCATGATGCAGACACAGGTATTCAGGATCATCAACAGGAGCTTCGTTGATACATCCGAGAGTTCGAGTTAGCTATGGTGAGCCTCATTGCTTCCGGAGGATTCCATTTACTTTCAGTTGTTAGGAAGTCGTGGGTATTGTCCAGACTTCCATCATTGTCATTTAGAGGCTGCATAGATAGACAGTAGAGTTTTAGAAGTCTTCATTTATTTTGTTAAATGTTTTAAAGACTAAAGTTGCCTTTTTATGGCGAGTTGTATATATTTTATTATACATAGTTTTCTTTGGACTTGAAGTTTGTATTTAAATCTTATGAACTTTTATTTCAGTTTTTAAGCTTTGTATGCTTGAATCAGCTTTCCACTTGTAGTCAGCCAGGATGAGGGTTCGCTTGGGGACCAGCAATGGTCTTCGAGTGCCGGCCACGTCCAGGGTGTAGGCTCGGGTCGTGACAACATATATGAGTTGTGGGCATTTACGTTTACATCAAGGTATAAGTTGCTTATTTAACATTCCTTAGATATATACAACGTTTTTTCAAATTTTATGTGATTACGAAATGCTTTATACATCAAACTGATTTATCATTAGTAAGATTAAGTAAATTCACGTTGCAGCATGTGATGGGTTAGCAAATATTAACGATAACATGGCAAATATAGGCAGGGGCGTATACAGGAGGGGGTCACCGGGTTCACGTGAACCCATGATCCCCTCCCGAAATCATATATATTAGCGTTATATTTTTTAAAAATATTTAAATATAGATGCATGAACCCAAACTAGAAGTATCATATAATGTAGTACGATGATGATTGGGTGCACCTCTCTGGCTGAGGTTAGAAATTTGAATCTTTTATCTATTTTGTTTTAGTTTTCTTTCTAAGATTTTGTAACTGGTTTGGATAAATAAAAGTTAATTTTGGACCTATGATTTTAAAATTTTAATTGTTTTCAGTAAAAAGAATCTAACCAATCAAACTTATGTCTTATATCCACCTTTTTGTAATAGTACACCCATTATCTATAAATCCTGAATACGCCTCTGAATATAGGTTACACGATTTAATTAATTTGGTAGGTATTTATGATTGATAATCATTTAGTAAATGATTGGACATTAGTTAGTTTTAATTAGGTACATTAATTATATAAGAGAATCATCTTATGTATATATTCTAACTATGATTTCCTATTTATTCATTGCACCAAAACTTGGTGTTGGATTCACATTAATTAGTATAATAAAATTGCTGCATATATAGATCATGATCACCAAAATTGTTTGTAAGAATTAATATTGCAAGTCTATCGAATCTCAGTATACTACTTATTATATTAATATATATATAAAAAAGTTGAATCTGTCCCACTTGGGGCTACACTTACCCTAAGATACAATAATTTTCGTACTCAAGTTCATTTGAATTTACGATCTTAAATATCAACATAAGATTTAGACAACTTCAGTTTTGTGAAAAAGACAAGGGTGAGGGCTTAGGATGTCCGTCTAGGCGCCTTAGTTCAGTTGTTAATCAAAAAAATTCAATGAAAGTAAATTAAGAATCACGAGATTTTGAGTTCAAATTGTTTTGATAGACAAAGTAATTCAAACCTTTGTCTATTAAAACTAAGTCGATTACTGGTAATCGAAAAGTGACAAATGTCTCGTAAAATTAATTAAAATACGTTTAAAGAAAAAGGACAAGTCATGAGTGGTGTTATGGGAGCATGCTTCTGCAATTTTGGAATTAAAGCTTAAAAATTGTGTACCTTTTGGCTTTTATATTGGCACGCCAAGTTAGATTACCATATTATTTTACTAGCAAAAAGTCACATTCTAGTCGGACTCTCTCTCAGTACGATAGTATAATATATAGCCTCAATGAATACACTACTAGCTCTAAGGAAATGTATGTGATGTTTACAACGGACGGTGAGTTGATTACAAGTGTACATTGAAAAGAAAGATCGATCGACAGACAAACTTCAAAATTAACAATTATTAAAGAAAACGATACACTATGACACTTTTAAGCGAATTTCACATTAAAATAAAAGAAAACTGATTTTTTTATATAAAATTATAATATAAATTCATATGATATATGTGTTTTTGAGGTTGATAATAACATAACCCTAGAAATAAATTTGTAGTATAGAGTTGGATGGTGACAAGTCACCCATTAAAGCCTTAAAGAGTAGGAGCCCGTTTGGATTGACTTAAAAAAAGTAACTTTTTAAAGTGCTGGAACTTATTTTTAAAATAAGTAGTTATGTGTTTGGATAAAAGTGCTGCAGTCGATTACTAAGTTGTTGATGTGTTTGGCAAATAAGTACTGGTAAACACTTTGTTTTATCAAAATGTCTGAAATACCCTTTAAGTTGTTAACATAACAAAAAGTTGATTAATTTAAGGTTTTTATACTTAAAAAAAAATTAAAATAAAATTAATTTATGTTTTACATCCATAAGTAATAATATTTTCCTATCATTCACATATTTCTTTACCACCTTATAAGAGGAATATAAATTCATATTTCAGAAATAATAATAATAATAATAATAATAATAATAATACTAATAGTAATAGTAATAATAATAAAATAATAAAATAATAATAGTAATAGTAATAGTAATAATAATAATAACAATAATATAATAATAATAATAATATTTATAATAATAATAATAATAATAATAATAAACATAATAATAATAATAATAATAATAGTAATAGTAATAGTAATAATAATAATTATAATAATAATAAACATAATAATAATAATAATAATTATTATAATTATTATTATTATAATAATAATNTTAAAGCTTAAAAATTGTGTACCTTTTGGCTTTTATATTAGCACGCCAAGTTAGATTACCATATTATTTTACTAGCAAAAGTCACATTCTAGTCGGACTCTCTCTCAGTACGATAGTATAATATATAGCCTCGATGAATACACTACCTAGCTGTAAGGAAATGTATGTGATGTTTACAACGGACGGTGAGTTGATTACAAGTGTACATTGAAAAGAAAGATCGATCGACAGACAAACTTCAAAATTAACAATTATTAAAGAAAACGATACACTATGACACTTTTAAGCGAATTTCACATTAAAATAAAAGAAAACTGATTTTTTTATATAAAATTATAATATAAATTCATATGATATATGTGTTTTTGAGGTTGATAATAACATAACCCTAGAAATAAATTTGTAGTATAGAGTTGGATTGTGACAAGTCACCCATTAAAGCCTTAAAGAGTAGGTCCTCTTTGGTCTTAAAAGAATATACATATATATAAAAACACTTATAATTCAACTCTTTTATTAATAAAAATGAATTTTCATATTAACTTTTTCATTTTGACAAATCAAGATAGATTTTTAATTCGATTGATCGATATGAATCGATTGGACTTTGTTAAAAGCAATATTTATAGATTATTAATCTGTCTCGTTTGATCTTCACTTGTCTAAATACAGATAATAACACTAACTGACAGCCAATTCTTTTTTGGGCAAACAACATAAATCCCACTAGTTTAGGAGCTAATTACCTCTCTTCCCGTGAGTTTTCGATATTACAATTTCTACCATATTTTGGTTTCAGATATGTGTACATAACACGTTTAGATACATGTATCTCGAATACATGCTATGCAAATACATCTAATTATATGTATTTAAATATAAAAGGTAGTTTAGATACATGTATCTCGGATACATGCTAAGCAGATACATCTAATTATATGTATCTAAATATGGAAAGTAACGTAAACACATCAATTTAGGAGGAAATCACGCGTTTTTCTATTAATTTCTTCTCCAATTCTTCCATGAATTTCCTCTCCCAAAAATTTCAAAAAAATAATAAATTTCTTCTCATATTTTTGAACATCAGAATTTTTTTCTTATAGGTACATAATCTTAATTCAGATACGTGTACACTTTATGAGATACACAAATTTTTAATTAGATACATATATATACACATACAACTAACTAGATACATATTTTTACCACCATATCTCTTCCCTTTCCCCTTCATCTCTCTCATCTTTGGCAATAGAAAAAGTGGCCACTAGTAAGAAAATAATAAGTATTTTGCTGTCAAATCAGTCCAATATCATACAAAAGTTATAATTAATTAGATATTAGATAGTCTTAGAGAAGACACACCCATTGATGCATTCTTCTGCTCTAGTGGAGGAGTCATCATTGTACCGAGAGTATTTTGGGATGCGATGGGAGTGGAAGGATTAGGAGAGAGAGTAGGTTGATCATTTGGAGCTCCGACTATATCCGGATCGCGCTCTGCAGAGCCCATTCGGGGGTGGCGCTCCCAACAGGATATTGACAGCCCATTCAAACCTCTTTTAATTAGACTTTGTGGCCTAACAGTCAACATGCAATTGTTTGCTTTTGGACCACAAAAATTAAAATTGTAATAATACCGATTATATATTAGTAATAATATATTTATTGTAATTTATTAAGTCTAAAAAAGAATGGTATATATATCTATTTTGAAAGGTAAAGAAGTTGTTTTCAACAGAAGGTTTCGATAGATTTACAATAATATTACAACAACAATAACATACGTACCCAATATCCCTATCTTGAGAAATAGAGAGATTGTTTCCGAGTTCCGATAAATTCTCGACAAAATTACAATATTGCTAACAACAATATCTTCATTTCTCACAAGTTAGGATTATTTGTATGCGAAAATATAATCTTCCTACCCCTCGAGGGAAGGTACTTCCTTTTTGGGCCGGTTTTGAGCGAGGAGAAATTCAAACTCCCGATACCATGGTTCATAACCACGTGCTTTGAACTATATGTTCGGATTAAGAATCTTTACTCTCCCCAACCATTTCAGGTTAAGAAAATGTAAAAGCGGGTGTGTTTCGAGGTGTGATGTAAAAAAATCTAAAAAAAAAAAAAACTTGAACTATTGGCTCTAAAAAACTAATCAACAGTACTTTCTATTTCCTTCATCTTAATTTACATAAATTCATTAAAAAAAATGTCATTTTTATATAATTAGAAATAACTAAGCTTTTAAAAATTTTATTTTACTGTTAATGAAATGATTTTTAGTCACACAAATGTCTAAGATTCGTATTAAACCATAAATTTTAAAATCTTCTATTTTTCATTTAATTTTGTATCAAGTCACATAAATTACGATGAAACAAGTACTCTATTAAATATGCTATCAAGCTATACTGTATTATGACAAGTAAAGTGGAACCTTATACTATCAAAATTTAAGGCATATTTAAAGACATATGACAACTGGAAAACCTCCTGGCAACACACTTCAGTGGCAGACAATTTGCACATGCAACTCTTTCAAATGCAGAAACACTGGCAACTGTTTTGCCAAAACAAAAGTTATAAAGACAGATTCGGAATTTAGACGTTGTTAATGAGTAGTTATATTCTACTATAACAATGTTTTTATTTATATGATGTAATTTGATTAATCTGAGGTGACATATGTGTTGGCCCTCGCTCCTCGAGTACCCTCAAGATGTCATTAATAAACACAATCGCAAACAAATATAATCAACTGTTTTAATTTTCTACATTATTATTGTATATAAGCAATAATAACACATATCGAACCAATTATTAATCTTTGATATTTATGAATATAACACATAACATAGAGATTATGGGTTGATATTAACATGTATAAATTATAGGAACCACATATTATAAGTACTAAATAACATCCTATCCCTTCTAGTTTTCTATTTACCAAAAATCTCTTAAAAATGATGTTTGTGAGATACATAACATTGTGCACGGGATACATTAGGTTTGATACATTCCACATAGCGGGATACATTAGGTTTGATACATTCCACATAGCGGGATACATAGCGTTGTGCACGGGATATATGCGGGATACATAGCGTTGTGCACGGAATACATAGCGTTTGATACATTCCACATAGCGGGATACATAGCGTTGTGCACGGGATACATGCGGGATACATAGGTAAAATAAGGGATTTTTGAAATTTTTGAAATAAGTAGGGATAAATAGATATTAAGGTAAGTAAAGGAGTGTAGTTAAGTAATTTGTCCTATTAACATTAAGCACTTCTCATGCCAGAATGGTATTTCCCATCGATCCATGCATTCTTCATAGTATACCTGAACTCCATGAGTTGAATCCACAACACTCACATCGAAATTCTGTGTTTTCGCATCGAGAATTATTTATAGAAAAAATGATGTCAAAGGGGGTTTCTTACTTCCCAAGCAGATCGTCCTACATCTATATATAAATGTTGATTGAGTCTTTGTTTCATGATTGAATACACAAGAAAAGCACTATTCACATTGTTAATTAATCGTCAGAAATGACTTAGAACGAATAGTTCATTATCTAATGAATCTTTCCGTTCTAATACTCTTATGAGTAACTCGGAAAATATAAAGGAAAGAGAGGAGAAGTATGCAAAAATAACATAGAATTATCAAAGTTCTAAATTTTCATTGAGAACTAAAAGTACTATGAACTAGTAGAAGAGTGATGATCAGTACACTAAACAATTATTACACATAAAATTAGTACCTCTTCTATTTACAAATACCAATTCTGAGTGTGTTAGCTCTGACTATATAATCCATTGAGTAATATAAAAGAATTTGAGTGTCCTGTCCTGTCCTGTGCAGAATAATCAAAGCTAAACGAACCTCGTTTTCTCAATGATCGATAACTTGCTTGTCGATAACTTGTTTATCATCACCATCATCAATGGTTGAACGATTTTCACTAGAGTGAACGGAATCAACTTCATTTATCTTACCACTTTCTTGCTCAACGTAGTCCTCACCATCCTCGGATACTGAGCTAATATCCATCTCCTTTTCTGGACTGTCAAGTTGCACGCACTCAGCAACTGTGTCCTGCACAGAACTGTTATTTTCTGAATCGAGGCTTTTATTCGATGGGGTTAAGTCTCCTTTTCTTACCACGTTGAAGACAATACCGTTGTTAGTCCTTTCAGGCTGTAGAAGGTCACCTTCACCTACCATAATGCTTGAACTACTCGCGGGGACTCTAATACTGAAATCTCTTTGATCAAATTCGGTGTCTGAAGTTCTATCTGGTGTTGTTACCCTTGGGCTTGGGGAGAACAGGTCCCTACCAGCCATCTGAGGAACGAGATTGTTGAGGTCAATAGTCAATCCTTTGTTCAATCGTGAACCAAGTTCCAAGTTCTGGACAAAGTCGATAAACTTATCAGCAGATGTTGTCCTCATCAGAGGACCACCAGATCTTGTCCAAGAGTTAAGGTCCACATTTTCGGGCTCACTGTCACTGCCATCATGCGTGCTACGATGTGTTCTCCAATTTCGGGTGGCATGTGCCCCTGAACCACTGCCTCCTTGATGATGTGAAGCAGCAACATCCGCAAGAAAGTCTTCAAGGGAGCCTGTTGAATTCTCTCGTGCAATGCAGTTCCAAGAAGGAATTCTTCTGGAAGCATTTAATCTGACAGTGCTTGACAAGCCCTGAGAAGCAGCAGCCGCTCTCTCGGCACTCCTTTTCAGTCTACGCATGTGATTCAGAATAGCAACACACTCATCAAGTGCAAGCTCAATTCCACAGTTTGCTTTCATGGCCGAGAGTTTTTCCCAAGTGCACCTTCTTCCTTGATTTGCTGCCTTTTGCAGCTCCAGAGTAGAAGGGTTCTGTATGATTTTCGAGTACTGTATCATAAACAAAAATTGGAGAAAAGATCAGTTGTCAAGCCAACCTGCAGTTCTTTATCGTAGACTTATTTTGAAAATTAAGACAATTTCGTATAAACTTGACATGATTTGACGAAACAACACTTTTTTCTTATTTGCAAAAAGAGAAATTGCTCGTAGTGGACATACCTGAGCTAGAGTGGCAGGCATCACAACAGTTACGTCACCCTCCCAATCTTGAGCAAAAAGTTTTGCTATTCCTCCCAAGGGAAAACCAAGTTCTAACACCTGATGGCATCTGTGCTTCACCTCCATTTCAGCAAGCTGGGCAAGCTGCATGGCGAAATACTTTATGTTACAATGGTTCTGCTTAAATCTCAGTCTCAACAAAAGATAACAACAACGCTAGGAGCATGCAAGGATATGAGCCATGAAGTAGCAATTCTTAGTTACGAGTTAACAACCACCAACAAGGTCTATATAGAACCTACACATTTGGATGTCTAAACTATAGAACTAAAACCGAGTATACCTTGTGAAGATGTGATCAGTTGATCCAATGGAATAAAGGCAATTTGGTTGACTAGATTTATATTATATTCAAGATTATTCTATAGGTTTGACAGACTCATTCCGTTACTCTAGCACCTAAAGGATAGCAGAAGAATATCAACAAGTGAATCTTGCTTGATTATATATTTCAAAACCACTTTGAGCTGCAAACTGCTCATTAATTTTCCAACAAAAGATTGTTGCTCAGAAACTGATCACCAGTGACTTACAAGAACCCCATCTCTACAAAGGAGAAAATCCCATAGAGATGTTCACACTGCTACTTGGCGGTGCATGTTAACTACAAAAATTATTCTGCATATGATTCCTTCAAGTCAGTGACTTCGGTTGAACTAAAGAGCTTATTTTAAATGTTCAAACAAGTGAAGATTCTTGAATAAGTTAAATGAGGGAATCAAATAGCTCCTTATCGCCATATGGTTGAAGTCTATGGTATACACATCTACCTATAGATACAGAATAGTTACTTGAAAACCAACTCAAGATACACAAATACATGTACAAGAGTTAGATTAAGCATCAGCAGTGAACATTGACATCAACTGAAAGCAAAGAGACCAAGACCATCTATAATAAAGAAAATAAAAATCCATAGAACATACCTTGGCAGCAAAGTTGCCTCCATAAGCTCTTACAAACTCCTTGATCCTCAGTAAAGGAGCGATATGCGGATTCGCCTGGCTCACAATGAAGTGATTGACATTGAAGAGCTCCTTTAGCTGCATCATTGGCAAATCTACCTCCAAGCTACCATCCCTCCATCGACGAGAAGATGCATCAGAAGTGTCATCAGGTCCCAAATGAAATGGTGGGTGATATGGAACAAGATCTCCACTTCTATCCTTTGCCATCAGTTCTTGAGCTTCGAAGAGACCAGGGAAGGCACAAGAAGCAGTCACAGCACTCCATATAACAATATGAGGTGAAGTCAAGTAATTCAAGCATCTAGGAGGTTCATGTTTCCTGGGGGAGCAAACGGTAATCCCCAGAACCCTACCAGTCATGTCATAGGCTTCTTGGAAAGTAAGATTATTCGTGAGATTGCGTAAAAGCACCTGCAGCTGTCTGATCTCATGTACAGCACCCTGGGTCATGACCCTCCTGAAAATAGTAAAAATTCCACCCAACTGATCGAAAAATTGCAAGGAGTGCCAGGAGTCTTCGAAAAAACTCTGGAGCTCAGGCCAAGATCGAGTCGCAACTATGGAGCACATAATCGATCCAACACTTGAACCAGCAATTATCCGTGGCAGAAGCTTGTGTTCTACAAGCGTTTTCACCACACCAACATGGAAAGCTCCTAGAGAGGCACCTCCACTTAAAAGCAAAGCCGTCCTACCAAATGCATGTCTTGTTTCATGCATGAAAGCAAGCTTCTCTTCCAACAGAAGCTCCTCTGAATCAGAGTCACATACCATTTTCAACTGAGTTGAAACCTCATCAATATATTCCTTAATAAGTCTAGGCACATGAAGCCTTCCCTTGTGAAGTTCTGAATTGCACATATTACCAAGATTCCTTACAAGGTCAGCTCTCATACAGAAAATGATATCTCTTAGAGAACCCTCTTGCCTACGATGTCGAAGCTCTTGAAGTTTATTTCGAACTAATTCTTCATCATAAAGATCTGCCTCATTCAATTTAGGTGTCTCTTTATCCAACATCTTAGCAGCATGAGCCCACTCCTCATAAGTCAAGGCAGATCTCATCATATTCCTCCAAAACTTCCTCCTATAAGCCATCTCAGCCTTAACTTTTACATTAGTATACCGCCTCAACAAGAAGGCGAGAAGCGTTACTAATGCCAATATCCCTTGTGGATTGCGAGGGTGCAACCACGAAATCAAAGGTGTCACATAGTACGAAAATCCATTCTTAAACTTGTACAAGTAATACACCAAGAAATGAAACAAACGATGCCTCAACTGCGTAATCGACTTGCAAAACAAGACTCTAAAGGCAATTGTTCGACCCAATATCGTAGAAGGTCCAATAGCAAAGAAGTCAATAGTAGCCTCATTACTTATATCCATCTCAAATGGACAAAGGAACTGGTTCCTATAGGTTGCTCAGCAAAATGTTAAGACAACCAATACACAAATACCTAATAATCTAAAGGCTCTAAACTTATACCAATTGAACAAGATTAGCACAACAAAGGTTTGTACAAGCTCTGAATATCAAAGTACACAAAAACTAATGATACTTTGATAAAGGTTATTCACAAGATTCAAGGAATCAGATTGAACCAGAAATTAACAAAGCTAAGTTAAAGTTCAAGAATAGAACTACTAGATCAAAGAAAATACCTCAAATTTAGGAAAGTCAAAGAGATAAATTCCCAATCTTTACCTGTTTCAACATTTCCCTTTGTACAAAATCTTGTCAATTCAGCTCAAACACCAGCAAGAACTTGACAAAAGCACAAAACCCAACACACCCAGAAATCAAGATTCAATTTTTATGGAACCCCACAAACCAAAATCAAAAGGGGTTCTAAGAATCAACCAAAAAAACTAAAATTTCTCAAAAAAAAAAACTCAGAAAAGGGAAAAGAACTCAAGAACAGGCTAATACTTCTTTCTAAAAAAATACAGAGAAAATGTGAAAAATAATAAATTTAATAGCACTGCAATTTGGCACAGATTGGATTTAATAGAATCATATAGGGATTCGAAAAAGGAAAAAAAGTCAGAAATTAGGATCAGATAACGATTTGGGTATATGGTTAAAAAACTGACGTATGATATGTATCAGCTAAGGAAGTATGGATAGACATGATTTAATATATTATTACTAAAATTTAATTCAATTCAATTCTAATATAAAATAAAATATTTCAACAATTTTCTGATTCTGCAGAAATCTGTAAATCGTTTTAATATTTTTTTTTTAAAGTTTGAATTTGTCCTTTTCTCCTTTCTCAATGTGAAAATCGTTTTGATTACGTGAGAGAAAGGAGAAAAGGGCAAATTGTGTTCAAGATATGAGGTTGTTGCTTGCAAGTAATTATATGAGTTAAATTTGGAGGTTGGTGAAGTTTTTTTTTTTTTTCGATTTTCATTTGGTGTTTGATATTTAGATTAGAATTCGCCTAATCGGAATTTGTGTAGGGTAGGGCAAATCCAAGGGTGGTGCGTTCTGTCAAGGACTCGAAATTGAGATATATGATTAAGGAAGGAGCCGTCTGATTTAATTCACCACATTTTTTAGTGGTGAGATTATTTGTAGGTTGGTGGTAATTAGGTATGTATTTATGGTTCGATTTGATTTGATTTGATTTCTAATAAAAATCAAAATTAAATTAGTATAATAATTTGAGTTATTTTGGCTTGGTCATGGATAATTGTGTCATGTTGTTTATATTAAGAAAAATTATATCAACATAATTGAAGATAAAATAGTCAAAACAAATTCTTTTAATTATTTTTTTTAGAGAGTAAAACAGAAACGCGATAATAATTTGAGATGATGAAGTATGAAGGGGATATAAGACACGTGCATTAAAAAAATATTAAAAGTTTGGATATTTTGATTAAGAGGAAAGTGACACTTCAGATTACGACTAATCGTGTATTCCTTTTCTTTACTATTTTAAGCTCTTTGTAAATTGTAAAACACAAGTAATCAACGAGTAATAATACTCAAATATATATTTTGTTGTGTGTACATATTGAGAAAATGACATTTGGAATACCTTTCAAGTAAATCAATTTAGAATTAGTGTTACAGCTTTTTTATGATCTTATTTGTTGTGTGTAATGTGTTCATAGTACTATAATGGAAAAATCACCCCATATACACATTTAAGAGTCAATATTACAGGTTTTAAATCTACTTTTAAAAAATTCTTGCTTATAACAGTTTAATTACGGGTTATAACATATCACTAATTATTTATAAATTAATTAAATTTTACTTTATTAAATAAGTAATTTTTTATAATTTTATATTATTATTAAATTATTTTAATAAAGAATACCCCATAATTATCTCTTACACAATTATAGGGATTTATATTGATTACTGTTCCTTTTTTACAGTTACAAGTCACACCTCCACACCCCACATCAATTCCACGTTAAAAAAAAAACAGAAATTCATCTTTCATCTCTTTCATCCATACTCCATTGAAGCCGATTTTTCAACATCTAAAAACTGATTAGGAGAAATATATTCTCCATACAATCAAAACAAAATGGCAGATCTCTACTTGTGAGACATGGACTTTCAATGGGGTTTAAAGGGTTTTTTGTGTTTTTGTTGTGTTTACAGGAAGACTTGTTTTGGAGTTGAGTGCTTTGAGGCTTTTCATATGAAAAGGTTATGTTTTTCTAATTTGGCTGTAGAATTTCTGGGGTTTTCTTGGGACTGACCATTTTACCGGAAATTTAATTTGTGAAGGTGAAGGTGAAAGGGTTTAGGGGTTATCTATTTTTGCCCCAAAATTGTTAAAGATATGAAGTTGGAAAAGGATGTTAAAAGGGAGAGGTTGATGGATTTTATCAGTTTTATTCAAATCTAATTTTTTATTTTTTATTTTTTAAAAAAAGAACATTTTTCATGAGGAGTTAATAGTTGACATAAAGGAATTATATGTCGTTTGTGATCACAGGTGTAATTGATCTGGCTTAGACCAAAAAGGTATGATCTTGATCTTTCAATTTGTATTTTATAACATATATATATATATATGCATGTGATGTTTGGTGTTTGTACAAATTCTTGTTTATGTATGATTTACATGATTTTGTTTGTACATTTTTCAAAAGGAAAAGATTTACATGATTTGTTTCTTGTATTAGTCCTCCAAAAGTTAATTGTGTTTTTTACTACATGGGATATGGTTAAATCAATTTAGTAGATTTTTTTGTTAAAATTGTTATATTATGCATATTATTGGAATGAAAGCTGACTTAACATACGATTTATGACTATGGTATGAATTTTGTCTAATGTTGGAATGAATTGGTATAAAATTTGGTATAAAAATAATATGATGTATTACTTATATTTGGTGTGAAACTTGTTTAAATCTGGTATGAAGTTGGTACACAGTTTAGAGGAAATCTATTTTTTTTTTCAAATTATTCTCATTATGTCTACTAATCTGGCATGAAACATGAATAATATTGGAATGAAAGCTGACTTAATATACGATTTATAAATATGGTATGAAATGTGTTTTAACATTGACATGAAATTGATTTATTATTGGTATGAAAGCTGACTTAAGTTGTGTATTATTTTTATCAAAATGGTATGATATCAGTGGTCCAATTATGTGAACTGATTGTAGTTTGTTAAATCATCCCTTTGTTTTTGTATAAATTATGACTAATGTTGGTATGAAATTGGTATTTTCTTATAATACCTATTTTTTTTTTTTTTATAATAAGATGGTTTCTTTTTCAATTTCTCTAACTAGGTTGATGGCAATGCGGAAAAACAAAGAACGATGATGGCGCGATCAGTGAGAGTGAAGTAACTGGGACTGTTGCTAGGAAACTTGATGGATCCCGCATAGCAAAAAAACATGCTCCAGATACCGGCAATTATCCTACACCAAGACTACGGAGATCAAATTTGAGATAGTTGATTGCAGCTTAGACTCTTTAGTATTTCATCTCTTTTTAACTTTTGAACGATATATATTTATTTTTTATACCGTTTTAAGTATTGAATGATATAGAATATGCATTACATATTATTTTTTTCAAATTTTGGATAATTTTTTCCTGTTTAACTTTTGAATAATTCTTTTTTGTTTAAGTATTTGATGATATATACTATAATATGTTATCAAAATAGTTGATTGCACCTTTTGATTCTCTTTTGAATGTTCTAAAAATTGTAACACTGTGTTGTTAATTGTACACATGGTGACTGGCATGCACTAACCTATTATGTTTGGGTATTATAAGTTCAGGACAAAAACATTATACAGATTTCATACAGTTCTGATACACTATTTTTTAAAGTAGCACTGTGTTTTTAATTTGTATAACGAATGCATGAAACGTGTATGAAATACATTTTATATGCATATGTCTATGACTTCAATATTAAATGTTGGATATTTGTATTTAGTCATGGTATAATTTTTATAGTTGTATTTTGTCTTATTTTCGTTTGAATTAAATATGATTTATATATGTCCGACTACAACTTAAATTAGTCACTAATATATACAATATCTTTGATATGGAACAAATTTTATCATTAA
>NC_064286.1:59954765-60016005 GCF_019186545.1 Solanum stenotomum
TCTTTTTTTTTTTTCAATTTTCATTTGGTGTTTGGTATTTAGATTAGAATTCGCCTAATCGGAATTTGTGTAGGGTAGGGCAAATCCAAGGGTGGTGCATTATGTCAAGGACTCGAAATTGAGATATATGATTAAGGAAGGAGCCGTCTGATTTAATTCACCACATTTTTTAGTGGTGAGATTATTTGTAGGTTGGTGGTAATTAGGTATGTATTTATGGTTCGATTTGATTTGATTTGATTTCTAATAAAAATCAAAATTAAATTAGTATAATAATTTGAGTTATTTTGGCTTGGTCATGGATAATTGTGTCATGTTGTTTATATTAAGAAAAATTATATCAACATAATTGAAGATAAAATAGTCAAAACAAATTCTTTTAATTATTTTTTTTAGAGAGTAAAACAGAAACGCGATAATAATTTGAGATGATGAAGTATGAAGGGGATATAAGACACGTGCATTAAAAAAATATTAAAAGTTTGGATATTTTGATTAAGAGGAAAGTGACACTTAAGATTAAGACTAATCGTGTATTCCTTTTCTTTACTATTTTAAGCTCTTTGTAAATTGTAAAACAAAAGTAATTAATGAGTAATAATACTCAAATATATATTTTGTTGTGTGTACATATTGAGAAAATGGCATTTGGAATACCTTTCAAGTAAATCAATTTAGAATTAGTGTTACAACTTTTTTATGATCTTATTTGTTGCGTGTGTAATGTGTTCATAGTACTATAATTAATATTCTTGTCTACTTGAAAATGTTTAGTTTTTATGAAGCTCCTAACAAAGAGATTTTAGTAAAACTATTTAATTTTCAACAACTAATAGTAATAGTTTCCAAATATCTTTCTTGTCATGCATACATATACACATACATATCTAGTTGTCATACATATATACATACATATATTCACTGACAGTTTACATATTTAAAATACGTTTGACATACATTGACATGCAAGGCATACTCACAAACATATATAGGAATGTATCATACGCAAAAAATACACAGTATTATATCACTTCTGTGTTATATGTATTCCACTATATGTATAATGATACACGTGATATTATAAAATGACTTATACAAAAGATACATACACACAACACATCTTGTGTATAAGTCGATGTATATGTATTGTACAATAATATATGTGTGACATATATACACCCTACATATATACAATTGTTCCACCACCACCATAAGAAGAAGAAGCCGAAGTCAATGACACTAATGAGTAAGATGAAGGGAGACAAAAAAATGAAAATCTTAATAGCTCTGCTGATTGGCAATTTGAAATTGCATTTTGTTAGTGAGAATTCAATTTTCCATCTTGTAACCTCCGACCCCAATTAAAAGATGGAGAGAGAGAATAGGGAAGAATGTGTAAACAAACTTGCATAAAAATAAAAAAAATTGACGGAAAATCCGTAATATGTACAATGCGAAATATAAACCATAAACGGTGATATTGAAAACAAATCAAAAGAAATCTAAATAACTAATCGAAATGGATAATGGAAATTNTTTAACAAATTAGAGTGAATTAAGGAAACTGAATATTCTTAATTAGTTTGGATCCCTTATTTCATGCTAATCATTAATTATCTACAATAAATTCAAATTAAATTACAGCCCACAACTTCAGTTTTTTACTTTATTATTTCTAATTCCGTTTTTTTTTAATTTTCGTTTATCTTTTTATTTATTTTTTAAGTTTTTTCCAATTAATAAAAATATTTCTTTTTTTTTTAACTTGTTATAACCTGAAATTTTTAATGTTATAGCTTGAAAGTCTAAATCTACTGTTATAGCTTGAAAATAGTACTATAATATATGTTATATATGAAATTTACACTATCCTTCTTGTCATGCATACATATATACATACATATCTAGTTGTCATACATATATACACACGTAGATTCACTGACAGTTTACATATTTAAAATATGTTTGACATACATTGACATGCAAGGCATACTCACAAACATATATATGAATGTATCATACGCAAAAAATACACAGTATTATATCACTTGTGTGTCATATGTATTCCACTATATGTATAATGATATGCGTGATATTATAAAATGACTTGTACAAAAGATACATACACACAACACATCTTGTGTATAAGTCAATGTATATGTTTTGTACAATAATATATGTGTGACATATATACACCCTACATATATACAATTATTCCACCACCACCAAAAGAAGAAGAAGCCGAAGTCAATGACACTAATGAGAAAGATGAAGGGAGACAAAAAAAAAATGAAAATCTTAATAGCTCAGCTGATTGGCTATTTGAAATTGCATTTCGTTAGTGAGGATTTGATTTCCCACCTTGTAACCTCCCAATTAAAAGATGGAGAGAGAGAATAGGGAAGAATGGAAGGGATTAGGTTTATCAAATTAAAATCTAAAATTAAGAGATTGCTATGTTTGTAAAATGTAAACTAATGTTATGTTAGATAATAAATTAAAAATATTGCTAAAAAGGATAGTCAAGGAACTTTTAATCAATTAGAATTTAGATCACATAATTTTCCCTTTTATGAATTATCCCATCTTTTAGCCCAATATATATAGGAATCATAGACACAATATATTAGGCCCAAAGCATTCACTAATATAGGCGCGCATAACCCACAAATCACAATTAATCAAAAGCTAAATAATATCTTTCTTTGTTAAAATTTAAAATTTAAAATTTAAAATTTAAAATTTATAAGTTTGAAAATAGGACTGTTTTATATATCCCAAATTTTCTTAAATAAATTAAAGTTATTTTCTAATAGAAAAAAAAAAAGCTCTATTTTGCGTCGGTGCCGACTTTATTGTTATAGTGATCTTCCAACTAGAATTTCCAAAATAGCCTTCAAATATTTATGATAATTAAAATCTTTTGAACTATTAGATCATCTTTATTTGAATTTTCATGTTTTTAAAATTCCAAAATTTTATTTTAATAAGGTTTATCTATAGACACATTTTTAGAATGATTTGATAGTGTAAATTTTTTTTATGATGTGTATTATTTAAACTTATATACTATATGTTGAATTTCTTAGTTAATTCGAGTTTTCATTTTTTTATATTTTGAGTTTGATCTCCCCTCGCCTCCCCGGTCACTAGTAAGAGTTGACCAATCAATCTAATAAAATTTAACGGAAAAGAAAGTATCACTTTGTTGAGAAATAAAAGTTCATGATTGATTGTTAAGATTTGAAGTGTTTACAATAACATGTCCAATGTAATTTTATAAATAGAATTTAGAGGTGAAGGTGTGTACGCATATCTTATCAGTAACGACTAAATTTGTTTATGTGAATAAAGAAATAAAGGACCAATCACTTTGAACCAATATCTATATTTGCAATCTATTGTCATTTTTGTCAGCCATAAACTTAAAATAAACACACTAACAAGATAACCTAACTTTAATTTCTTGACAACTAGTCAACTACCTTATAATAATAATATAAATTAGGGAATATAATCACTACCATTCATGTAATATTAAATGAAAAAAATCTCAACTCCAACACAGCAGACAAAACATTTCAACTACCTTCCAGAAAACAATTAACTAGTAAAAACGACACTTAAAATAAAATAAAATAAAGAAACCTTATTTCATTTTTTTTAAAAAAAAAGTCAAATCTTGAATAGACAAATAGCATTGAATGAACACTACCTTGACCACCAAGAGATGTACACCAGAGTCTCGAGTTTGAGTCATGAGAATAAAAGACCTGCTAGAAGTTGGAAGCGAGCCATTTTGTCCCCTTAATGGACCCACCTAACACAAATTCGTATTTGTTAGGCCAGTGAGTTTCGCGTACCGGATGCTTTAACCAAAAAAAGAAGTACTAGCTCAAAACTTGACATCTAGAAGGGACAAGATACCATTAAGAAACCAAACAAACTTAGGATCTTTCCTTGCCTTTTTCATTGATCAATCAACAAAAAATCCCAAAACAAGAGAAACCAACAAGTCCAATTTCAAAAGCCATCACCAAGAAGATTTTAAGAAACCAAAAATAGACTAATAAAGATAGAATTTTGTGCACTTTCTTTCTTATCAAAGAAGGAAAAAAAGATCATATTTTTTTTCCATTTTTTGCAAAATGATAACAAATTTTGGCAACAGAAAGTCATCTTGGAGAAGATCAAAATCAAGAATCAAGCAATTATCTCCCTCTGATTATGCAACAATCCCTCAACATCCATCTTCACTTGAAGTATCTGAATTGTCCACTCATTGTATGAAGGTAACAAGTTCATGTTCTGAAGGGAAACAAAGTCATATTCAGGCAAGTCCTCATAGTCCATCTAGTAGGAAATCGTCGAGTACTTTATCTAGTAGTTCTAAGTCAACTTGTTCATCCATTCTCAAGGATTCAAAGTTCCCTCAACAAGTGGAACTTCATCCTGGACTAAATGAATCAGACAGAGTTTCAAAAGTGAAAGTTTGTTCATACCATCACTGTTCACTCAATAAAAGCTCTGATGATCCATCTCCCCCAATAAAACGCGTATATAGAAGGAGAAAACTCTTAAAACCACAGAAAAGCATTAGACTAGAAAGTGAGTCCACTAATGCTGATAACTTTTCTATTGAGGATAGCAACCTTATGCAAGATGTTGGAGTTTTCGGAGTAAATGAGGCTATTGATCAGTATGCTGATCTTATTGAGATTGTGTTTGGTGAAACTTCATTTCCAGAGAGAAGTTATCAAGAGACGATCGATATAATGAGGAAATATTCCACACAAGAGCAGGATACACTGGTTAGTTCTGATGTAGAATCAAATGATCAGAGTGTAACAACATCAGTTTTTTGCAATAGTGAGGACAGAGATGCTGATTTCTGCCATACGGTTGCATTGCCACTTCTGATAAAGCCAGTTGACAATGTTGTCACCACAGGTGAGGAGGATGAGGATATCAACAGAGAACCGTCTAAGAATGAACCATCGTTGACATATGATCTCATTGAAGCAAAATGTAGCACTGAGTTTTCTTCTGCTTCAGCTAGCAACAATACAATGGAACTCGTAGACAATTTGCAAGAGATGGATGACAAAGCTAATCCAACTGAAGATGTTGATCCCAATGCCTCATCCAAGAAGTTGCACGTAGCCCAGTTTTCGAAAGAGAAGCATAGGAGCATGTGGAGCCTGATTCATAGACATATGATTTCAGATGAATCTACAGAATTGGACAGCAAAGTGATCCGTGGAGCTGATGAAGATAATCACAAGGAAGGGAGCAACAAATCTTGTGCAGCAGAAAGTTCTGATTCATTTTTGAGTTGTTCCGAAAGAGAGTCAATGACTACAAAACAGGATGCAAATAACCAAGGGACTGAAGCGCATAAGATTTTAGCAGTCAAGCTAGTACGAGAAGCAATCGAGAGAATTCTTCTTCCAGAAGTTCAAGATCAGTCATCAGATAATCAATCAGCAACAAGTGAAGGTAAGACACGAATACTTCTACTGTTCTACATGTGATTGCTTACTCTCCTCTCCTTGTGTATTAAATTTTCTGCGAATTATTGATATAAGTATTCACTATATATACAACAGTGTGNGAGCCTGATTCATAGACATATGATTTCGGATGAATCTACAGAATTGGACAGCAAAGTAATCCGTGGAGCTGATGAAGATAATCACAAGGATGGGAGCAACAAATCTTGTGCAGAAGAAAGTTCTGATTCATTTTTGAGTTTTTCGGGAAGAGAATCGATGACTACAAAACAGGATGCAAATAACCAAGAGACTGAGGCGCATAAGATTTTAGCAGTCAAGCTAGTACGAGAAGCAATCGAGAGAATTCTTCTTCCAGAAGTTCAAGATCAGTCATCAGCTAATCAATCAGCAACAAGTGAAGGTAAGACACGAATACTTCTACTGTTCTACATGTGATTGCTTACTCTCCTCTCCTTGTGTATTAAATTTTCTGCAAATTATTGATATAAGTATTCACTATACAACAGTGTGTACCGAAGAAAACTCCAACAAGTCAGACACCAAGAATGAGGAATGTGATAAGGCATCTAAGTCAGATGAGGGAAATGTTACCAGAGATAACACTGGCAGCCCTGAGAAACAGGAAAACGAAGAACTAGTCACGAACAAAGCTGAGAAGAAAGCACCAACACACTGGATCAATCTTAAAAGATGGATTATTCTCCAACGATTCATCAAAGAATTGGAAAAGTTGAGAAAATTCAACCCAAGGAAGCCGCGGTACCTGCAGCTGGAGCCTGATCCTGAGGCAGAAAAGGTTAATCTGAAACATCAGATAGAGGATGAGAGAAAAAATGCAGAAGAATGGATGCTTGACTACGCACTACAGAAGGCGATAAGTCAGCTTGCTCCGACTCAGAAAAGAAAAGTAGGACTACTTGTAACAGCTTTCGAAAATGTGGTTCCTCCCCGATGCAGTAATATCCAGGTTACATTTCCTACACTGAAAACTAGAAATGAAGATAATATGCAGACTGCAGGCAAGGGAAATGCATCAGTCTCCAATGCAGACAATGTTCGTAAACACGTAGACAAAAGGAATGCAGAAGATGACAGGTCGATGTTAAAAAATGATGATACTCAAAAGGCCATTGTCCTCTGCAAGAAGTTGGATGAAGTAACAAGCACTTCGAGTGACAAGGGATCGGTTGAAATAGAGAAGTTTGATGATTCTCTAAGAGGAACATCTTCTACTATCTCAAACTTAGGCAACGACTGTGATAAAACACATGAAAATAATATGAATCTCTCTGAATGTGAGGCCACAGTGAACAAACAGAAGCACATCAGCATGTGGCATTTGATATCACAGCACATACTTTCAGATGTTGTATCAAAAATAGGGAATGAACAACTCGATGAGGTAAACAACAACAAAACACTAGCTGAAACGAATGGGGACAACTCTCTTCACGATTTCTCTGAAGAAAAAGATGATATGAGCCACAATGGGAGAAGTTTCAGCAGAAATGATACTGTCAATCTCATAAGAGAAGCAGTTAGTCAGATCCTAACAACACCGACTCAAGATGATTCATCCAATACACAGAGTGTCACTAGTAACATTGTTCAAGATGAACAGCCACCAAAAACTGATCATACAGATTGCGGAGAGCAAAATAGTACAAAGTCACTCTACGAAAGCTTGAAACATGGTGACAGTCAATTAGAAACAAAGGAACTTGCTGGTAATAATACTATCACTGAGAGTAAATTTGAGCCACCAAAGTCCAAGAACTGGAGCAAGCTGAAGAAAATGATCCTCCTTAAGAAATCAAGAAAGGTATTGGAAAGAGCTCGAAAAGTCAATCCACAACCCCCTCAACTTTTGCCCCCTACACCTGATCAAGAACAAGAAAGAGTGGATTTGAGGAACCAAATGTCAAATGAGAGGAACAAAGCTGAACAATGGATGCTTGATAATGCAGTGCAGCACATGGTCAGTAAGCTAACTCCAGCACGGAAAACAAGAGTGGCGATGCTTGTGGAAGCTTTCGAAGCAGTTGTTCCACTCCCAGAAGTATGAATTCAATTGGAGTGGACTAAACTTAGTCAAGAAAATTCCTTGAGAACCTTTTTATGCGAATTATGAAGGTAAGCAAATTAACTACATACACTTCCTACATATAGCTTAAGGTAACTCAAGGAAAATCCTTAAGAATAACCTGCAATAGAGGATCTGTTTTGCTTTCCCTTTTCATTCTGTTCCTTGACTAAGAGCTTGGAGGGGTAACTTTTGAGGGATCGAAACGAGCTTATGCACTCGTTTGATACTTTTACTCCACAGCAAGGACGCGGACAAGAGTTTGCACCTATCATTAGAGGTTAACTGAGGATGAAAGGACAGTTTTTCTATCATGATACGTGATCAAAAGATCGACTATTGGACAGGTAAATAAAAAGTAATTTCGGAAGCTTGATCATTGCTTCAGCACATAAATAATAAAACAACCATATGATTTTTGTTTTTTGGATTTATGAATGAAAGAAACTTTGGCTCATGAGTATATGATCAATGAAAATGTTATCTGATGTACATTTCCTACCTGTTTATATTCAGCTTATTAATTCATCATCAAATAGAACAAGCTAAATGTAGAATGATCATACTAACTATATTTTGGATTGTTACAACAAAGTTCAATTTTGTTGAGTACTCATATATGACAGTTATTATATTAAGGTTCCGAAAATCGTAGGCCTTGACCCTGGTACACTAAGCATCTCGCGTTTAGGCAGGATCCGGAAAGAGCCACATCCCTGACGACATATCATAGATTGACTTGATTCTATATTTTCTCCACAGGTAGAAAAACTGTTTGAAAATCTAATAAAATAAAGGTATCTTTCTCCCACATCGTTTATGAATAGAGGCTTTTGTGACTTCATAAATGAGAAACAAGACAGAAACAATCGCTGAGCCTTGTAACGTGGGCTTGTGACCCGAGTGGGGGCAACAATGTGGTGGAATGTTGGGTGGTTCTTGATGGCTGGACTTTGAAGGGCTAATGTTCTGGCCTGCCCTATCCAAGCACAGAGTTGGGTCAAGTGGTCTTTGCGAAAGTATAGGCTGCTTGGCCTTTAGAGTGGGGCGGACTGCGTGAGGCTGGTTTTACAGAGCAACGAATAGTCCCCGCTCTGTGCAGTGGAAGGATAACGGGCTAGTGCTTTCTGAGTTCAACAAAAACTTGATGGGCTACTTAATTAAACCACCACTTTTTTTTGCCCAAAATATGATTCATTTAATATGTATGAATTATTAATTTGGAATTCAATAACATAGAAGGGCTAGAATCTCGAAATTATAAGATTCAAATCTTGGATCTGCCTATGTTGAAAATATTTATATCAAATCATGTGAACTTACTTTAACAAGGTGAAAATATGTGTTCATTGACTATGATTAAATGCTTGAAATTTGTAATAAATTCACATATAGCACCTTTTGTGATCTCTTTTGTTCTATGATTTTGGTTAATTCAAATTGATTCAAGGCTCTTTTGCTCTAGAATCAATCTCTTTAGCCGCAAGAAGATTTGGTTCTGTCGAAAAACTAACACTCTTTCCAACGTATCTATCGTAAGAAGGAAAGTCCTCCATTAAAGAAAGCAGTCAAGCGATGAAATCGAGAAATAGTATAGTTTTGCACTTTCTTGTAGCACCTTTTGTATAAAATCTATAAACGTCTAATGAAATAATGTCATAGATCTAGACTTGATTGACTTTCAGTTTTTCACCCATAAAATATAAGGTAAAGTTAGGTACACATTGTGTCATATTCTCCCACATCGTTTTTGAACAATGACTTATTTGTGTTTATATTTTAAATGACAAGACTCAACATCGCCGAGCCTTGTAACGTGGGTTTGTAACCTAAGTTGGGGCAACAGTGTGGTGGAATGTTGGACTGATCTTGAAGGCTGGGCTTGGGAGGCTAATCTCTGGACTGCCCTATCCAAGCACAGAGTTGGGCCAAGTGGTCTATATGAAAGTATAGGTTGCTTGGCCTTTAGAGTGGGGCGGACTGCGTGAGGCTGGTTTCACAGAGCAATGAATAGTTCCCGCTCTGTGCAGTGGAAGGATAACGGGTCGGTGCTTTCCAAGTTCAATAAACACCTAGTGGAAGGATAACGGGTCGGTGCTTTCCAAGTTCAATAAACACCTGATGGGCTGTCTAATTAAACCACCACTTTTTGTCTATCTTTTTAGCCCTTTCTACTATCCAATTCAATTTCATTTTTCCCCATTGTTGCTAGATTCTCAAGTAAATGCAAATGATTTATTTTGGGCAAATGCTTGTGTAAAATTGATGTATATTAATAGGTGGATTTAAGATTATAAATTTCACGTTTTAAAGGGAATTTTGTATATATATATGAGTTATCTAATGTGTAAAAAGATATTTTATACTGACCATGTTTATTTGAATTATTACATGAAATGAATGATAAAACCATCAAAGGGATGTGGTGCAGTAGATGAGGTTGCTCATTAACTAAAGATCTCGTGTTCGAGCCCTAGTTATGGAAAGATCTTTGGTAGGAAGTGCTTCCCTCCAAATGAGGTCCTATGGCGCAAATTAGTCAAACTTCAATGCGGATACCGAACATCAGATAAATAAAAATGATATCAAATAGTCTAAACATAAAAAGGTATCATATAATGTATGGAGCAACAACTTCCACATGAATTATTTCATACATACAATAATACAAGTCGAATGGTTGATATTGATTTAGGCCTATGTATGTGTGTTTTCATTGACTATTTTGTGGTGATAAGTAGTTGGAACTTTCATATTGTGGCCAACTTTTGACGTTACTAGTACATATTTTATTCCACTTATCTCTTCTAATAAAAGCATGCAATAATGCAGATTAAATAATGGAGTAAATTAATCAGCTATAGTTAATTGACCACATACATTGAATTGCTACCCTTTCAAAATTGTTGTTCTTCTTTTAATTATTTAGATGTAATTACTGTTTAACGAGCTATTAGAATAAGACTAAAAACTTTACTTGTATAATTATTGTTAACTAAGATGGTTTGTGCTGTGAAGAGGAAATGTACATATGTTCCGATAAGTAGGTGTGAAAGATCGGCTATGGTGGATCTAAGGAGAGGTAGAGATAGATCAAAAATATATTAGGAAAAAGTGACTAGACGGCAGGACATGATACATCTTTAGTTTACAAATGATACGACTCTAGATAAAAAGTTATACAAATCGAGAATTAGGTAGAAGTTTAGCAGGTAGTAATTGAGTGTTGTGTCGCTTTTCTGTGGAAGTTTAGCAGATGAGTTCGGAACACCTTACTTGCTCCTTCTTTTCCACATCAATATTATTATTATTTTGTTCATATTGTTATTTTTCTTTTCTCGTTAACATGACCTCTTCATTAATGTATTTTTTTTTCCAGACTTACTTTGAAATGTTTTATTCGAATCGAGGATCTATTAGAAGGCAAGTCTACATATTATACCACTCTCCTAATGAGAATACACTGAATATATTCTTATAATAGTTTTATAAAACGGACTAATAAATACATATAATTGATGAACATGATTTGATTTTTTTAGGTGGGGAAATACCGTTTACCCTTTTTAAAAAAATTCTATTCTATTTTTGACGTAGACAATTATCAAAATTTACTTGGCCAGCAAAAGAACAATATTGTTTAGTGGAAAGAGAATCTTTATTTTGGTCCAAATACGAATCTATAATATTTATATATTAGATCTTATAATAAACCAAAGGTCGTTTAAAGTATCTCTCAAAGAATCAAAAATAGAATATGATTTTAATAATCCCACTAACCACATGCCTAACTGCCTAATGAAATTCATTCTCAATAATTCTCTATAATAACATCGTTTGTCTGATTAATATTTTTGATTACGATAGCAAGAGTATTATTTATTTAGATGGTGACATAAAATACGAACGTGGAAGATCATTGTTCAGGTGATATATCAAAGTGGTCGGCATAGATACTACTACTACAATAAATTTAAAATTAACATAAAATAATAAATGAATAATTAGTTAAATTAATCTTATTTAATTTTTTGTGAAAGAGAAAAAAACCGTTTTTTCCTTGTCAAAGGCTATCATGAAATTGCAAGTCACTATCATTTTAGGCTCATCTTTGTGGGTTACCAACCCTAGAACATAATACTCCATTTGTTTCCTTTCAGTTGTCACGATTTTCTTTTTTCAGAGTTAAGACATAATAACTTTGACTAACATTTTACAATGTATTATTCATCATATTGATATGCAAAAAATTACAATTTATAGTATTTTTCATATAGTTTTTAAATATATAAATTTTTAGTTTAAAATATCAAATAAATGTAATTTATTTAAAGTTAAAAATATTAACTTTCAAAAAATGCAACATGACAACTAAACTAAAACGGAGAGAGTATTATATTTCATAATTATTACTTGTATTACCCTTTATGATGAATTAATGAAGTAGGTAGTATCTTATAAGGAATTAAGGTCGGAATTGATTTCTTTTATTAATGTCTTTTAAGTCGAATTCTCATACTAGACTTGTCTAATACAATTTGCATCTTCTTGTATGATTTGCAAATTTTTGCACAGAACCGAAGGTATTATCTATATTTTAAAGTATTTGCACACTAATAAATAAAAATTTAATAATAGATGACCTCTATATTTTGAATATATTTAATTTATTAAAAATATTATTGTTAATATTTTTAAAAGAGAGTTAGTAGTTGCTTACTTGGACATGCATTGTTTGCGCATGGTGTCACTAATAAAGTCAATTAAACTCGTGAATTGGACTAGTGGAGTATTTTATTTTATTTCAACAAAAGCAAGTTTGAATTTTTCTTGTTTCTAACAAGTCGGTAGATCAATAGCACAACCTACCAAGGTGCTAGGACGGATCGATTCCTTCATTTTTAATCAGATATTATATATTTAAGTCGTAAAAAAGAAATTTTTTGATTGATTTATTCAAATATCTTTTTAATAAATCATCATTTAGATTTTGTCTCTATTTTTAAAGATGAGTAAATATAGCTGTTAAAACAGACAAAATATTAGGTTGGTGTGTCTACAAGTTCTAAACTTTGATCCAATATTTTCTCATATGATTTTCAATTTGCTCAAAAATATTTTTAAACCGTGACCTAAAAGGTTCATAATTTACAAAATAAAAAATAAAAAATAGTTATTTACTGAACAACTATCAAAATAAAAAGAGATAACCGACAAAATTTTTACAAATTAGATCTAATTTGTAAAATTCAAATATCAAATAGTTATACCAACCACAACTATAATAATCCAGTATAATTCCACAAGTAAAGTAGGCAGAGAATAGTGTGTAAAGTTAGTTCCTTTGCTTGGAATATTCTAGGAATAAAAAAAGCATTTTTAACTAAATAAATAAATAAGAAGAATCCAACTCAAAAGCAATGACTTTTCAATACCCTTTGAGGGTGTCTAATTTTTTTTCTATAAATAAGTGAAATACTCATCATAATTTTTAACACAACAAAAAAACTCAAAACAAATTTTTAATTAGCACTTTGATGGCTGGTCTTCAATACAAATTTTTTCCAACAGATTTTTTCTTCCCAATTCAAAAAACAGTTAGTGGAGACAACATATCAAAGCAAAATCTCTTAATCAAGATTAGAAATAATGATGAATCTTTAATTGAGGATTCAAAGGGCAAAATTGTCATTAACAACAACAAGAAGAATCTCAAAGCTATTTCTTCATCTTCATTAGCTTTGGTTCCTGTGCCAAAACAGAAGAAAGATCAAGATTAATTAAGAATAAAGATCTGATTATTCTTTTAATCATATAGTAATTAATTGTATGATTAAGAATAATCTTGTTCTGTTTGCTCTCTGTTTTTCTTCTATTTCTGTTTTTGAGTGTTATATATACATAATATGTATTATATGAGTTTGCAATCGAATAATACAGGAAACATTGTTTCTATGATCATATCTATTTTTTCATGTCTTGTCAATTTTTTTTTTTGCTCATTTAGTAGAATTATTGGATGTTCACTCATGTGAAAATATTATCGAGAAGAAAATAACAATGACATGAATGATTAAGAAAATTGAGATTCTAATTATCAATCAACTCAATTATAAGATTACTAACTTATAGTATTTGAAATCACTTTCGTTTGTTATCGTTTTATTTACATATATTCTCGTGGTTAACAAAGCATTTCGTATTTGTTAAGTAAGTCCATCTAGTATTTTTTTGTTAGGCCTATTATTTTACGATTTCAAATTCTTATAGTTAAAAAAAAAAAAACTCAAATTTAAACTCTATTAATAATAAGAAAAAGGTTTTTTTTTTCCTAGTGATGGCATGATATTTTAGACTAGAAATTAACAAAATTGCTCAATTTTAGAGGGTCTTGAGTCAAATTTGACTTTTTTTTTTCTAATTTAACATGTTTTTGGTCAATTATGGTGGCTTGGTGATGAAAACAAACCACAATATTTTTAAAAAAATAGAGTCAACTGCAGCTAGCTAAGCACATGCCGTATATTTTGAATCATATTAGTTGTCATATTTTATGAGAATTAGTTTAACTGAATTTCGAAATTACATTGAATTTATTTAATATATTATTTTAAAATTATATAAATGTCAACAAGGAAATTAAAGTATATCATTAAATATATATCTAAAATTGAGAGAGGTTGGTGAACCTAGACATGATATGGTAAGAAGGTTTGCTTATATTATGTTGTTAATTGACTTTAAAGGTTTTAGCAGATTATTTTTTCTATTACACGTTTCTTAATTAATTATAAATAAAAAGATGAGGAAAGGGAGTTGTTCATATGGTAAGAATCATTCACTTTCAAGTTTCAATTCAAAAATAGTAAATTCGAGTTATCAAAAAAGTAAAAAGAATAAGAGCTCACTCCTACGTACGGGAGAGTAAGTACAACTTAAGTACGACTTTAAGTTAGTGGCTTCGAAAGAAAAAATAAATACTGGATTTAATTGATTTCCACATGCTCTTTGTTGTCCTTTGAAGACTTCAACAACCAATTTTACTTGAAACCAGCTTCTTTTTCTCAATTATGCACCTTTTGTGCTGCTGTCTACTTTAATATTTTTGGGTACTCACGTTTAGCATATGCTTTATCAAGTTAACATGTGGAGGAACTTTAAGACTCTTTTGGTATTAGACTATTATTAATATTTTATTTGTAAGATTGATAAATATATGTAACCAATTAAGTCTAATTGAATAGCTTTTAGTTTAAGTTCAATATGTGTGGTGAGAGATTAGTTAAATATGTATAAAGATTAATTTACTAATACCTAAAACTCATAAAATTTGAATCTCAACTCCATTTATATAAGAGTAAACGTTAGATTCGAACCTAACATTTTGCAGAAGGATAATTTCTCAATAAATATATTTGAACAACTTTTTAAAAGAGGAATAAATTCTAAACGATTTTCTTTAATTTTTTTTTTATGTAAATCAACCAAATGATAAAGAACAACCCAAACCAAATGAAAATTTGATCTTATATATGGAGTTTGAAGATGGATTAGATTCATTTTTTTGTTGTTGATAAATTCCTATTTTAAATCCAATAAAATTTAACGTCCACGACATTCAGGTTAAATACTTTGAAGAAATTGGGAGGAGGAAAAGTAGCATCGCAAGTTTGAAGTTCGTTAACATTGACTATAAGTTAAATATTTTTGAAAAAAAGGACATATAAACATGTCATATTGAGCTAAGCCTGGACTTGGCCCAACTGATTCATTGGACTTAGTTCTTGGCCCAGTTCCTAACTAGCTCATTGGTCTTGGGCCCATAAATCACAAAGCCCATCCAAAGAAACAAACAATATAGTCTTTTTCTCACTAACTTTCACCTTTTTCATTTCTTTTCGTATCCTCGACCATCGTAAACAACCTCTCTATTCTTATAAATTAAGAGTAAAATTGGTATATGTTCTATTTTCATCAAAACTCACTTATGATATTATACTAGATATATTATTATTGTTTCTTTAACTCTCATCACCATGAATTCCTTAGTCTGATATTTTTGATGATTCTTTTATTTCTTTAGCTTTCTTTCTTCCTCAAATCGAAAATAAAGTGAACATATGACACTCAACTTTACAAAGCATTTAGCAATTGTGATATTAAAAACAAAAAAATTCAAACAATTTATTCCCATAAGTTTTTTTTGATACAATGATCACACCATAATAACAAGAATTTTTGTACAATCTCATACTTTTCTTTTGCTAACAATATAATTAGATCTCTCAATAACATCTATTCTTTATAACAATGTACAAAACTTCATATCACGATATATCTTAAAAAAAATAATATTTAGATAAACAATGCCGTTATAGAAAGGTTTAACTATCCTCGACCTAAATTATTCATTCATTTGGAATTTCTATGAATATTTAGGTGAATGGGTGGGTGGGCATACCGACCTACTCATCCATGTGCACGACGCGGATTACAGGGGATTTTAGCTAAACAATGGGTCCCACTAAACTATTCATTTGAATACATCATCATAACTACTCCAATAATTCTCCACCGTCTGATCAAAACACTCTCATCAATCAACCGTTCATTATAATACAATATTGGGCCCACACACAATTATGAAAAGGATCAATCACCGTTAAATGGTCCCTACAAGAAGTTTCACATCAAGTCAATTACTAACACCTGTATACACACTTTTTTTTACCGGCTGCTTGTTTTGTCTGCTTGTTTGTAGTCGGTAGATTAATACGATTCGAGAGAAAAATATTAAAAATATCTCTAAACTTGATGTAAATTGTTAGTTTTGTCTCTAAACTATTGATAGTTATAAAAATATTCTTTAAACTCTTGTACGAGGCTACGAGCGTAATACTCTTAATAAAAATTGAAAACACCTTGAACTTTGACGATGTATTTCACCCATATATCAAGATGAAGATGTATTAAAGTTCAGTTAATTAACTAGAAAGAAGTTTTTGTTTGAATTTGCCAAATTTAGGAGGATTTTCTATAGTTTTCTCAAATGACAAGAATTGATGGGTAATATATATCACTCAAAATTACGCAATAGATTACTTCTTTCTTAATTAGAGATTTCAAGTTTGAGTTTGGATATGAAAAAAATCCTAATAGAAAGGTTTCGCCTAAATGAGGCTCTACGAGGCGTAAATCCAAATTAGTTGAGCTCCAATACGAATTCGAAACAAAAAAAAAGATGGTATATTTACTAGTTGGGAAATTAACCGGTTTATGGAAAATTGACCGGAGGTGCCGGTTTGCTATTACTAATATCTATTTGGCTATAAAAGAATATCTGGAATTCTTTAATTAGAATTATTTAAGTATTCTCGAAGGTCAATCAGTGGACTGGTTCGGTCTATCTAACCTCAAGTTCGGTTCCAAACCTAATAGGCTCGGTATTCCTGCTTATAAATACAAGACCTCAAGTGCAGATAAGATTTCATACGTGTACGAGATCGTCTCTGTAGCTGAAGAACAAAAAATCTGTTAAAAGGTACTGTAAATTCGCCATTAAAGCTTCTTTCAAGCTTTCAAGTATTTTTCTCGCTTCTAATTTGTCGATCTGTTGAATCATATCTAGTTTTTTTTTTTTTTTTTAAACATTTTTTAATGGATATCTTGTTAGCTTTTGTTTTGATGAATTATATATGCTGATGGATGAATATGTTTGAAAATTGTGATTAATTGTGATATGTGTTGTTTGTTGAGTAGTTTTAGATTGATTTCTGAAGTCAATTTGAGTCAATATCGTGTACTTTTTTGTTGATGAAATAGTGAAGACTATGGTTTTGAGTAGATCTGGGAAGGATCGATGTGTTTTTCGAGAAAGCGAGGTTAATTATTGTTAGTTTATCTGAAAGATTGATGGAGGAGCATGTTTGGCTATGGAAATATGAGATTTTTGAGTTGTATGAGTTAGGGTTTGGAGTAGCGAGTTGAAATTGCAGTAGAAGAAGGCTATTAATTGTGGTATGAGGTTATGTTGCTTGGACTCTTCAAAAATGTTGATGGCTGCGTGTCTGATCGTTCAGATCCAACACGATGTGCCATCATTTTTGGAGAGTCCGAGCAACATAGGTATGAGGTGTTTACCTCATGTCTGTAGCGCTATGGTTTTGACTGTGTAGTAACAGGTGCTAGATAGAATCATTGCTGAGAGATTAGAAAGGATATTGTTGAAGTTTGGTTAGAGCTTTATCCGTGTGAGACCTGATAATTCGGGTTTTCTAAATCGTATATTCCTTGAGAATGCTAATTTTCCTTTTCTGTAGTGTTCAGTTACCATACTTCGATAAATTTGCTCATGAATTTGGTTTATTAGGCCAGGAAAAACTTCTACTTTAGTTCTGTGGGTGATTTTAATATTGAAGTTGAAACTTGACGTACTAAATAGGGTCATATTTGGTATGTCATGCACTAACGTGTTTTTTGTTTCATCGAACAACTTCAGGCATCAAATTTGAAAAAGCAATATGGCACTAGTTTCTGGAGGAAGATCAACATTGAATCCAAATGCGCCTCTCTTTGTTCCTTCATTCGTGCGCCAGGTAGAGGATTTTTCACCAGAATGGTGGAATTTGGTGACAACTTCAACATGGTTCCATGACTATTGGATGAGCCAGAACCAGGGAGAGGAATATGGTGCTGGTAATGATGTTGCTGATTTGCTTCCTGAAAATATTGATCTCAATGTTGATGAGGACATCTTGAACATGGAAGCTCAGTTTGAGGAATTTCTTCATTCTTCCGAAAATGGGCAACAAGGAATCAAGTCATCTCTCTATGGTGTCAATGCGATGCCACAATATGGTATGCACAATCCGTCTCTGTCTTGTAATTAACCTACAGTTAGCACAAAGATAATGTTTGGTTTGCATGGTTTACTGAAGTTTTAGTGCAGAACCTGTCTGGAAAAACCGAAAAAAGTGAGGAACCTTTAGTCGATTAGATCTTTATACTATAAACTCTACAAGTCTGGGGATGAATCCCTGCCGGTGTCGGAATTTGTGTGAGCATGTTGAAACAAGAAGGGAAAATTCCTACATGCTTGGGTCTTAGTTGTGATTATTTTTGATGTTCACTATGGTTATTACTGTTTTTCTTAAATGATGATTTCCTTATAAACTCTACCCACTTGATGAACAGGTTTACCATCTGATGCACTGATAAGAACATTGAGTTCACCAAGATCCCCCATTGGGCCACCCAAATACTTTGAGAAGGCATCCAAGATCGTGAGCCCGAGGAACAGTTTCCGCAGCATCCAGCAGCCTCGTTGAATACCCAGTCTCTTGGTTTACTTTCAGGAAGTCAGTTGTTAGTTTGCAGCAGTTTAGAAAGTCTCTTTAAGTTTTAGTTTCATGTAAACCTTTGTATAGAGCAAGGTAGGTGGCACTCTTGTATCTAGCCTTGTTCATAGTTTGATATCCTTTCTTTAGCTTAACTTCTTGTAAACAACAGAACTGTAAAAGTGAAAAAAATTTGTAAAAACCAGTTGAACAAAAGTGAAAAAAAGGAGCAGCTTTTAAGTTTCATTTCTCCAAATAGCAATGGTGTGAATTATGGTGGGTCATTTAGTTTGCTCCTAACCTTCCTCTACTTCTTTTTTTCCATAACATAAATTTGGACCTAAGATTTTACTCTTGTGTAGCATAATTGTGCTATTTGCAAGTAGTATGGAGTCAGAAACTTTGATGAAGGGTGTGTTCCAATATAATTTTTCAGTGTAGGGTGTGCGTTGGATCAACCTTTGCCTTTAAGTGGCTTTACCCATGTTTGCAAGAACGTGTCCCTCACATCCTTTATGATCCCGGCATATGGTCCGGATATAAAGGCAAATTCAAGATTTAAACTCGTAGCCATTCATAATAATGTTATTTTGTTAAATGTTGACATGAATGGCCAAAAATTAGTGGAATATGATGCTTTATCCTGCCTATATATTCGTTTAAAAGATGCATTACTTGTGTGGCCAAGTTATCAGCATCATAAAAGTAGAAAAAAGATGGCACTAGAAAAAGTAGTATGTTTTCATGCAAACGGTCAATTCCATTCCTAATCATAATGACATATTCCCCCTTCAATTCGCAAGAAAGTAAAAACGACTTTTAAATTAAAAATATATAGAAGGTACGAAAATACTTTTTAATCTTAAGTATATAACAAGATAAACAAATTAAAACGGTGAGGGTATAATAAAAGATGGAAAGCTGGGTTAGTGTTTGATACAGTATGATTAAGCCACTTGTGTGCTGGACCCAAGAGCTAGTGGACAATTTTAAAATTGGCAATTTGGGTCTGAATTCAGTGTATTAAAACAGGATGAGAAAGGGACATATATTAGGATTTGATTAGTGGAATTTGTATGCTAGTGTTTACAAACCAATTTTAAATGATTTACACCTTAATTATTTGGTTCCCTATAGTGGCATGGTAATTAAAACATGATCAATGGAGTATTAGAATAAGTAAGTTTATATCTTTTCTCAAAAGTATTTCATGGGTAGAATACAGACCTTAATATTTGTGTTTAAAAAATCTAAACAAATTATTAGTCGGTCATGATGTAGCTAGAATTTTTATTAAAATGATTGAGTACAAAATTTGAATATATATCTATGTTTATCTAAGCGTATCTTCGAAATAATTTTTTTTTTTTTTTATGACATGGGAAACCTGTAGCCGCTACCCTTTGGGTGCGCACAGGATAAAACCCCCTTCCAACATGGAAGTTCCAAGCCCAAACCACTGGGCCAACCCGAAAGGTCTTTTTTTTTTTTTATTATTATTATTATTATTATTTCTCAAGTCTAATTCTGATAGTAAAGATATTAATTTAATAACTTGAAAGTGTAATTTCAAGATTTACCTATTTGAAAGTAAATGAGTAAATTTATTTATTTTCTTTCTATATTTTGATACAATATTTTAAAGATAGTGATTTGAAAAGTGTAAATTTAATTATGAGATTTATTATTAAAAGATAACACTACAAAATATGCAAAATAAAACACACAAAGATATTTGTACTCATTTTCGATATTCAGAAGCCCGGAAAACTTCCAATCAAAACTATTATTCAGATTCCGGCGGCTTTCCGGCTGTTGCCGACCATAAACCAGTCGTCGTAAAACCCAGCTCCGGTAAGTGCTTAAGCTTTTTCCTTTTGTTATGATTTATTATTACTAATTTTTCTTGAGCTAATTTAATGTTATTCTAAACTAATTTGGGTCTCTGAAATCATTTAATTGTTCAAAAACAAGTTTGGGGTTTGAAATATTCAATTGATTTTGATATATAAGCATGTAAAGGTAGAATCTTTATGACTGCATAATAAGAATTTGATGTAGAGCAGCAAAAAAGGAATTTTCTGTTAGATGTACTGGTTAAAATTTAAGGACCAAACAGACGTTATGGATTTTTTTTTCCAGAATGTACTATTGCTAGAGTTTGGTTGAGCAGAGGGTCTGTCGAAAATAGTCTCTCTACTTCTTATAGGTTGGTGGGGTTAGTATTTTTTTATCTACATATAGTAGATGTCGAATCACCTTTAGCTAGTTCGTGTGTTTACTTCTTCAGTGTTTGAAACCCCTAAGTGAAAATCCTGGCTCCGCCACTTTGCAGGATTACACTGGGTATGTTGTTGTAATATTGTTGGAGATAACTAGTAGGATCTCATGAGTGGACCAATTATTTGCAAGACTTCATCTATTTCAACTTCATGAAGGCAAAGCTGTTGAAAGATGTTTAAAAAACCATATTTTTTTGGTTAATTGGATAGATATATGTACTCGACAAAGTTTACAAGTTAAGGGTAGCGCTAGAGATCCTTGATAGTTCATTGATGTAAACCAAATTAGTCTTTTGAAAGTAGTTCCTAGAATGTCTACACATATTGCGTCATTTGCAAACACCGAAGGAACTACCAAAATACTTAGCTTATCAAAAAGTTTCTTCTTTGCTCCTCCTTAGCAAGAAGGTCTGCTAACCTATTTTGCTCTCCGTAGTTATGCTTGATGTCTGTATTACTCAGTCTTTGCATCAATAACCTGCGTTCAGAAGTAATAGAAGAGTGAGGAATGTGTCCTTGTTTAATCATTTTGTTACCTCCATAGGATCAAATTGCTAGGACTTAATTGATCACATGACCTGCTTTAGTTTGCAATATTTATGAGGAATTTTTTTTGTATAACCATCTGGTATCCGGTTCGTGCCCCTGTGAATGAAGAATCCCCTGTAACGACTTCTTTTATGAGTATCCGATGACAGGTCACATGGACATGCCAAAAGGAGACAAACTTGTGCTGAGGGGTTTAAAGTTTCATGGATACCATGGGGTGAAGCAAGAGGAAAGGAAGCTTGGTCAGAAGTTCCTGGTAGATGTTGATGCTTGGATGGATCTTCGACCTGCTGGTGAATCTGACTGCTTGTCCGATACTCTAAGTTATACTGATATATACCGGTGAGTGATGCTTTCGAGTTTGTTCATTTTGCATTTTTGATAGTTGAGATGAACGAACAGAAAGAACTTTATTTCATAGCTTAATAAATGAAACATCTTGAATATTTCTGTAACAAGGTTCTTTAGCTCAGAGGTCCGTTTAAATAATACTCTTTTCACCAGATAGAAAATATATGAGGATTGAGCAGTTTCACCAAAGTTAAATTGGGTTATAAACAGCTGTAAAAGGTGTAATGATTTTATAAGTTCTCGTAGTAAGAACTTGACTCATTTGAAACATTTTCGAGAGCATACTGAAGCAGATTCTTGATGCTATGTTGTTTTTTGGATTCCATCATACATTGGAATTTTGATGCCACCGCTAGAGGCTCTCGTAATGTTCTACTTTCTTGAGGAAAAATTGACTATTGCCTTACTATTATTTATCTTAGAGGATTTCACTTTGCACCTAAGGGCGGGATCTAGTGGTCTGGATCCTGATTACTCAAGTAAATCTCATGTCAGTGTGTGGTAATAAGAAACACCTGAAATTCCAATAGTTTAATCACTGATACAAGGGAATTTTCCTATTGGCGCTAACTGATCTCCTGGACTGTGTTTGGTTGTAAGTTACAGTTGCTTTTCTTGTCTTAGCAGTCTTTAAGAATAAACATTTCGCGGATCAATTTTCTAGCTAGGCACGTATGCTTGCTTTGGCGTGATCATTCATTGATTCTATCTTTTAAATCTATGGATTGGCAGAATAGTGAAAGAGGTTATGGAGGGGTCACCTAAAAATCTGCTAGAATCTGTGGCTCAGCTTATAGCATCGACAACCCTCACCAAGTACCCACAGGTATCTGCTGTTCGCGTTCAAGTTGGAAAGCCTCATGTGGCCGTCCAAGGGCCTGTTGACTACTTGGGTGTCGAGATCATTAGATACAGAGATCTTGGTGTTCAAAACTAGTACATAATGCTTGTATTATTAACAACTTCAATTTTCTGCTGTTTGACAGTCATTTTCAAGCCAGTACAATTTGATCAATTGTCTCAAACTCTTGATACTTAATTGAATAATGCCTTTACTACACACTTCTGCAGGGGCACAAAGTTCCCAAAAATAAAAGGGCAGTTCGGTGCATGATGCATTCCACGTTCACACAGGTTTCGGTGTAATCTACCTTGAGCAAGCATCATTGATTTCGTAGTTCGAACACTTTACCATTGCTCAAAACAAGAATATAGAAATTGAATTGAAGTACTTCTAGGTAATACTTTTGGCTGGAAAAGAAAGTTGACAAAAAATTAAATTGTATTTACTGAAAATAATGATAGCTCTTTAGGGCAAGAAAAATGAACTCTCTCAGTAGAAATAAAAAACACAAGTTTCATAAGCGACATTTCACTCGATTGCCTGCTCCTTACACAATCATCACTACCATCATAATTCTATTTGCTTAGATTATATATAGACATTATTGAAATAATATATTTTACTTACTAGCCAAAATAAAAAAGCATGAAAAACTTTAGTTTAAAAAAAAAAAGTATTTTTCCTGAAAAATAATTTTCGAGAAAGATTTTACTATCTACCAAAGACACTTTTTAGTAGTACATCTTGTTATACCAATTTAAAACTAATCATAACGTCAGCTTTTGGAAAATGATATACGTAGTTTCAAAATATCTAGAGAAGAACTTATATTTCAAATATTTGCTCAAAATAACATATTTCAGACAATAATATTAAGTTTATCGAAAAACTTCATCTCTACATTTCACAAATACGAATAAGACTGCATATACACCATCCTTTTCCGATCACTCTCGTAAGATTAGTTGTTGTTATATAATAATATTGGGGATATTTTTCTTTTTCATAAAAAAATAGAGGACAAAATAAGGCTAATTAGACCATAGAAAAATATAAAAACAGGAATGTGGCACGCGCACAGTCCCTGCACCACTCTCCATTTCCCAAAGCCCGTGTTCTTCGCGGCGGCCGGAAAATCAAGAAACATTTTATCCACCACCAGTCTACTACCAGTATGGCTAAAATGGCTGCTGACCCTTTTTCTGTACGGACAGAAGCTACTTGTTCGTCTTCTCCATTGAACCTTCGAAGCTCAAAGAGAGCTTCTTTTCGAATTCGAGCTCATAATAATCAGCACACCGATGACAAGAACAGATTCTACAAAGAGCTTGGTTTGTTTCTTCTCTTCTCTGCTTGTATTCTTTGTTTCAGAAATATCAAGTAAAATCAACAAAAAAAAAAAAGGTTACTACCATCTTTAATAGTTTAATAATACTCCTAAAGTATCACTCTTTCGCACGACTCTCGTAGTTCAACTATCTATTGTTCTATTTAGCTATCTAAACTGTTAATGTTTCGCAAGTTTCCTAGCTGAATTATCACTCCGTTTGTATAAAAAAACACACTTAGATGCAGAGTTGGCCTACGCGTGCCCTGTTGTTAATTGGGAATAAGTATTTACCCAACTCAGCATTGAGGTGTGTTTTAATACAAAGAGAGTGATAATTTAAACAGGTAAAGAGAATAATGGATAGTTGAGGTATGAAATTCATGAATTGAGTGGGTCTACATGCGTTTGTTGTCGATTGGGAACAAAGATTTGGCTAACTAAGTATTGAGGTGTGTTTTAATACAAAGGGAGTGAAAGTTTAGATAGGTAAAGAGAATAATGGTTAGTTGAGCTATGAAACTCGCGAAAAAGTGATAATTCGGGTGTGTTTTTGATCATTAACTCTTTAAGTTTTTAGAATGAAGTGGTTGCTAAGCTAAGCTGAAATTCTAACTTCATTATCAGTCTTCGTGATTCTTTTAAGAAGGTTCATCAGTGAGGTGATTGTAAACTTAAAATAAATAAGTTTACTTGCCCTTGCTTTATTAACTTTTAGATGAATTTAACTACTTTTAGGTTATGGATTATTTTGTGCGAGGTGTTGAGGTATAAATTTGAAGGATTACCAGTAGTGTGCAAAGACTAGTGTTTGAGACTGAGAGAATGGAGACAGAGAAAGCTCAGTGAGATAGTGAGGGACAATTAAGCAGGCTAACTTAAAGAAAGATGGAACCTTCCGAAGTGCTTAGCGAACTGTAAATAAGAATGAGGGTAAAGGGCAGCCCGGTGCACAAATCATCCCGCGTTAGCAGGGTCCGAGAAAGGGCCAGCACCCCAAGCGTGTGATGTAGACAACCTACCCTAATGCAAGTATTAGTGGCTGCTTCCATGGCTCAAACTCGTGACATACATTGCTCCAAGGCTCCCCTTCCAAAAATAAGAAAGAATTGAGAAGGAAATGTAAAGGCGTGACTAGGGTGTAGGCAGTGCACACAGCAGCGGAGTCACAACCAATCGTTGCAGAATTATGCATAGGGAAAGATATTTCTTGAAATATATTGGGAGAAGGTTAATTTGAATCCCCTTGACATAAGGAGAATTTAACTTGTAGAGGCAAAAGTAGTTCAAGGTAGTTCAAAAGTAGCTTTAGATGATAAGTGCGGAATTTTTGAATTCCCTTGTGAAAATGCCCTTATCCACAAGGGGAAGTGAAGGACATGCATTTATTTTTCCTTTTTCACACACCAGGAGATCTTCCTTAACAGGTCTTAATGCTTTTTTAAGTGTTGTCTAGAGAAGATAGCATGGGAAAGTGGACAATTTAAAGGGAAGAAACTCTAAATAGCTGAGAAGAATCTTTGTCAAGAAGCATGTGAATGCAACACAATCAAGTTAGAATCCTCAACATATTCATGTTCCTAGACCGACTCCCCATTAGAAAAATTATGCACAGCATCAAGATACTGCCATAAAATCTTGGCATTTGAATGCGTGTATAGTAAGTAATAGTCTGTTAATTTTTTGTGGTATGGATGGTCTCATGATGTAGGCACATTTGCTTTGAAAAGGAAGATTGAAGATTTGGTACTCCGTGCTGAAATGTTGGCACCAACAGCACTAGAATTTGAAGAAGCAAGACACCTCAAGCAGGAAGAAATTATTCGTGAATATGATTTGTGGGATGACGTAGCCAAGTCAAATGAAGACCTTGTGCAATTAGCTGAAAGCGCCAAAGCGGTTGATGCCCTCAAAGACCTTAGATACAAGGTATCATGCAAGATAACCCAAAGCTAATTCTCACTTGTCAGCATATGTTTATTGCCTAGTTATTTAAGACTTAAAAGGGAAAACCATAAAACTCAAATTTTATTCCATTGAGTGTGCTTCTGCAGGCTGAAGAAGCTAAGCTGATTACGGAACTAGCAGGAATGGATTCTATCAACTATGACTTTTTAAAGCAGGCGTATGCAGCTTGTGTCAGTGTGAATAAGACATTAGATAAGTATGAAATGTCCAAGCTTCTTAGGGAGCCATATGATATGGAGGGAGCATGTGTGACCATTGAATCTGGAAACGAGGGCATTTACTCGCAGGTATTCACCTGTGATCTCTTGCTATATTGCCGCATGTACTTGCAGAGTCAATAGTAAAGGTCCATATGCATCTCAGGTGAAAAAAGTAGGCCAATGAGTGTTCTGAGATATAAACATGCTATTAGGTAGGTATAAGAAGTGGAACTTTCATGATGAGTTCCCTGCATTTGAAGTTGCAAGGAGGGAAGGGGGTTATATTTGTATTATCAGTGCCCTTGCTCCTTATTACTGTTCACTTATATACTCATCTCAACCATAAAGTTAATAGTCAATCTGCACCATAGATTCTTCTCCCAAAAAGATTTAAATTTCGACTGTGAGAAACTTATTTTACATGGAAATGATTCTGAACTTCTAATTTTTTTGTTCTTTATGGAAAACATCGAATTTGAGAGAGGAGGTAGTAGTTTGTAGACCTGATGCCTGATAAGGTTTATAGTTGAGATTAGGGAGTAGGTATACTAGCCTTCTACTCCTAGCAACTCGTCTATGAACATCTATTTATTCTACTTATTCAAAGTCGAAGAGATGGGTTTTCTTCAAGCTGATGTAGCTTTATTTCCTTAGAAATTTCATTCTAGGCAAGACTCTGGTACTGTTTCTCACTGTTAGACTTAACCACTTTGATCCAGATTTGGGCAGAAAAACTCACAAGAATGTATATCAAATGGGCAGAAAAACAAGGTCATAAGGCGAGGATAGTTGAGAAACAAGATTCAGAGAGTGGTGGTATCAAATATGTGATGATTGAGTTAGAATTCAAGTCAGCATACGGCTATCTTTCAGGAGAAAGAGGAATCCATTGCATGAATGGAAGTTCTGAAGGTAAATTTGATCTTTCAAAGGTATGAATCTGAGGACTCTTAGCTCAAATTTAGTTCTCCCCTGTCGCTATCAGTTGATTATGTGAATTATAATATTCCATTAGTTTCCTATTTCCTACTCAATCCTTTGAGTTATGTGTTCTATGAGAGTCATTAGACATATTCTTGTTGGCCTTTTAAGAGGAGAACATTTTTCATGTGTCGTCTTAAATCTCAGTACTCTGATGCATTCTGCTTAGAGTTTAGTTTATCTGAAGTGAATAAATCACAACTGCTGACCGTTAGTTCAAAAATTCTCTGTAATCTATTTCAGGTCATAAAATGTGACTACTACCTATTAATGTTATGAAGGAAACTGTGATTGTCCAACATTTAACTGAAAAGGAGAAGATGTAATATAGTTATCATGGTGTGTATTATTGCATAGATAAAATAAAGTACATCAAGTTTTGAGTGGAAGTAGTATAGAACTTATAGAACTTGATGATTTATGAAACAATCTTAAATTTACCATGCTTCGATGCAGTTCAATAGTCAGTAGAATAAGGGGTGACTTATGAGTTAACAATAGTCAGTACCCAGTAGAATAAGGAGTGAAAACAAACATATGACGCAAAGTACACTGATCTCTTCCTATTACCAAACTTGCACTAAGATAAAATAACCCCCTTCCATTTTCCTAGAACGTGGAATTCAAATCACTCGGCCATCGATTTTCATGATGAGGTATTGCTTTTGCGAAGAAAGAGCTCCTTGCGTGATGATGTCACAGAGACATTATATGTCAGGAAAGAGGGGAACATTAAAATGACTACTGAAATTCCTTTAAATTATTGGGAAGACAAGAACTTTAAACTTTTGAAGTATTAACCGACTAATGAAGGATGATGATTCGACACATGTTTTTTTTTTTTTTATTTGCACCGGGTGTCCGAGTCTCTTTGAGCCCCGACTAATCCCGGGGGTGCACAGGCCCTCGGCAAGGAGTTTCCCGCAAGTGCACCACGGTTAATTCAGGTTTTACCCAGTCCGATGGCCCTCAGAAATTGTTTGCACCTAGTGGGTTTCGAACTTGAGACCTTGAAAGGGAGCAAACCCCAAGGCTCAAGTCAATTGCCAGCAGGCCAACCCCTGAGGGTTATGATTCGACACATGTTTTGTCGAGCAATCATTATGTACCTTACATTAACACAACGGTCTATCTGGCTACTTGTATCCTCTTAGATGTTCATCAAAATGATAAAATTTACAGGTTAATCTTAATGGATTGTGCAGGATGGAGCTGCTGCGATCAATGTTATTCCTCTTTTTCTTGAATCATCCCCTGACCTCCAAATTGATGAAAACGATCTAGAAATTACAACGTCGTATGAAGAGGAACAGGGCAGGACTTCACCTTCACTCACCATTCAGCACATTCCAACAGGATTGCAAGTTCGGTCAACAGGTAATAATGGGTGATTTGAGTTGAGTATCATTGTCTCTATAGGTGATTCATAGTACTTTGATGTTTTTGCACAATGATCTGTTTAAGGTTTCTACATATACACATAATCTTCTCTATTTTTGTATGTGTGTAGAAAATTTTATTTGGTGTGTCTATGGATCTGAATATCCACGAAAGTTCGTCCCAACAATTGTTGCAGAGTGCAGAAGTTAGGCAGTATCGCCTGGAGAGTTGTCTTTTAGTTTTTAAGTCGAATGTTCATTACCATAATAAGTAGTCGATTAGGAAAGAAAAATAAACTTTTGCAGTCTGTCCTGCTGATTGTAGAGAAGTTAGGCAGTCATACAGACTGCTATAGAGACTCTAATAGATACTGATGCATGCAAAAGTTCTTTTTAAAAAATACTTTGAAGGAAATTACCTTGCAACTCTCTTGATTTTCCTTTCTCTGAGGTTACACTTAGAACAATGAGAACTGAAGAATTATATGTCAAGAAGCACTGTTCTCAAAGGGTATGAGATATGGCATGACAAGGAAACTTCTTCTATGGTTTGTCTCCAGTTACAGAATTGGATACAGTTTCAACAAGCAAACGAGTTAAATGTCTATGGGGCACCCAATAGAACATAATAAGTCTATATAATACATATAAGTTGTTACATATCATTGTAATCACGTGGACACCATATTTAAGTGTGTCGTTAAGTGAACTCAAAAGAGTTGCTTGAATGTTGGGCGCATTCTTGTCCCTTGGTCATTCAAAAGTCATACTGCACATAAAAGTGATACATCACATTTTGGAGAAAAAAAGGTAGTGTATCAAGATTCTGCAGTAGATCGTATACTACCACATGGTTGACAGATTCATGATATGTGCTGGAAATACTGTCTTGTATTCATATTCCATTGATTTTCTGATAGCTGTGAGATACAGTCCAAGATATTTGTGTCCGACACAAATGTGTTGCCGCCTTAGGAGAATATATGCTCTAAATTTGTGGCTCTGACTAGTACATTTTGCCTGTGCAAGATAAATGTTTATTTTCCACATATAAAATCTCTTTTGCTTTCTCAACTTTTTTGGGCCACTCTCTACCATGAGAGTTTCTATTTACAGGTGAAAGAAGTCGTTTCGCAAATAAGCTCAAGGCCCTGAATCGCTTAAAGGCAAAACTTCTCATTGTAATGAGGGAGCAAGGAGTCTCAAACTTGGCTAGCATCAGAAGTAGTGATATATCTTGTAGTTGGAACCAAGTAATAAGGAGGTATGTATATCATCCAAACAAACTGGTAGAAGATATGAAGACGGGCGTCCAATTGTCTGACCTTACTGCTGTGTTAAACGGAAACATTGAACCATTTATCGGTGCTCACATCAACAGCAGACGACATGAAATCCCATGATACATATAGCTTTGTACTCCTCTCATGCAAAAAAAGAAGAAAGAAAGAGAGATTTTATGATAGAAAAGCAGCAGATAAAGGTGAAGGGTGGGAGAGAAAAGAAGTCACTGCTCCAGCCTCCATGTTCTTGTATTCTTAAGTTGGTGGTAACTTATTAAGTAGCTGTGCTCTACAAATCTGTAAAATTTTGCTCAACGTCTATCGGAAACAATCTGTCTACTCTCTCAAAGGTAAGGGTAAGGTTGTGTATACACCACCGTCCCCAGACCCTACTAGTGGGATTACACACAGTATGTTGTTGTAAGAGATTTATTTCAATTCTAAATTTTATCTTTTTAATGTATATATCAAGCCATCATAGTACAAAAGAGGTTGATTCTCCATGTGCAGAGTATGGGGTAGGACCAAACCACAATGGGCTATGCAGCCTTACCTGCATTTCTACAAGCAAACCCATGACCTCCTGATCACGTGATAATGACTTTATCAGTTACGCCAAGGCTCCCCTCTACGATGCACAATAGCATGAAAATATAAAATAATTCACTTGAAAGCATTCTTTTTTTTATAATTAATTCGATCGAGCATGGAACTTTTGCACTATCACAAGAAACAGGAAGTTGCACCATTTCATCTCTCATCAAAAACATTATACAAGGCGTTTACATTCTTTGCAGTCTTACCAAGAAGTTTTTTGCAAAGAAGAGCAAATTTACATCAGACCTATTATTGAGTAAAATATCACAAGCTCACAAAGTGAACTAATGGGGAAAAAGAATATGACTCTCAATGAAATAAGGAGAGTAAAAAAACAAATTTCTTCAGGAAAATAAAGCTTCTAAATAGTCATCAACATAAGCTAGGCATGGCCAGTGATCTGTTCGAATTCGAACGAGTGTAGAAGTATAAGAAACTTCCATCTGAAAAAGGAGATGAAATCTTGGTGGAAGGAATATCAAAATCTGAATAATGCCTAGGGTTTTCTTACTAATTTGGACATAACCCCCTTCTCCATCATCTTCATCATCCTTGTACTTGAGGTAAAGCGGTCCCCCAACTAAACTGGTTTCCGCGATGGTATCATCCGTGGAAGAGGAACCCAAGTTAATCTCATCCCATGTAATGTCCCTTATAACTCCTCCCTCCTTCATGAGGTTGGTTAGAGAATCACCAGTTACACATACAATAAAAGGTGCCAAGGATCGCTCTACAGCTTGGATCAAAGATGCCACAGGAACCTCTAGTAACTTCACGGAGCGAGTACCACTGATTGCTATGACCCCTTTACCTCCTTTGAGTACAAATGTCTCCCGCCCAGTGCTGGTTGAAGCGCCACATGCTTCCCACAAAGCATTGAACAGATCCACGTAGTAACCACGTTCTGCATCTTCAGGGATGTCTTCTGGGACAATAGCTTTGAGAAACATATCTTCAATTCCTACTGTAATGTTATGCAGCTGTCCTCTAATGATCTGACCATTATCCGCATTCGTTTCAATGAAAACATCAACAAAACCAGGTATTGGATCCTGTGGTTCCAATTCAATCAGAACAGGAGCTTTGAAGCTTTTGTCATCTCCAGGAGTTTCAGAAACATCTTCCACAGGGATAATATCAAGGGAATTCGTCTGGCTAAAAGAGTAGAAACCTTTGGGTGGTTGACCTAGAAGAAAAGGAACATGGCATGATGGAATGGAGCCATATGGCGCAGAAGAAGAGAACTTGAGAACAGTTGCATATAAGGCAGGAAGGGTATCGACTCCATTAGCTGGCAAATTGTTTACCCAAATGCGACTGAAGGGCTCTGACTCAAACCTTAAAGTACAGGATATTTTGATCTTGGTACCCGGCATGTGTCTAAAGTCAGGAATAAATGAAAAATGCTTCCTCAAGATTTCAACTATCTGTGAAATCTTTGAATCCATCACACGTAATGGCTCTGGAGGCTGATTGTGCCGATTGGCTTCAGAGATCACTGTACCATCAGTAATTTTGTCAAACTCACTTTGCTCACTTGGGGACGCGTTGTCCTTGATGGGTTCTATATAACTAGGTTTCTTGGCATCAAATCCCAGGGCTGGCAGGGACAAAGACCAAGATTGTTTAACCAACAATGGCACAATGCGCTCAAGATGCATGCAGGACGAAATATTCCTAGATTTCTTAGGGTCGTGAGAAAGTCTAGGAGACTGAACACTGAAGAAAGAGCTGGAATGGGTAGATGGAGAAATTCCAGGAAGCTGGTCCCCACTGTTTAGAATGTCTCTTAGCTTTTTCCCAGGAACACAAATCAGCATCCGCAGGTAAATTCTGTAAAATACCACCAAATGTTAGAAAACAATAGTATATTGCACACTCAATATGTTTATTTTCCCCAGTTAATCCTACGAAGTGCAAATTCAATGGTGAACAAGCTTCCCAATGTTATTGACATCTTTCATTTGCGGTGAACAGGTGACGATATAAACAATGTGTACATCCGAACAGAATGAGGTAAGAAATGGGATGGAGATATTTCTCATAGTATTACCTGGCATTATCACGAACTTCCAGATCTGGGAAATAAAGACAAGTGAATGATAAAAGACGAGACAACCCAACAAATAATTTGGAACTATAGTGATGCATGATCATAGTTCGACAAATTCCAAGAACTTTACTCCCATGACTCCAAGACCTTAATCCTGTATCTGGACCATGTTTTTCAACAAGAACTACCATGAACCTGGTAAGGAGCTCTATTAACCCACTAGGTGAAACCTTATCACTTTCAGCAATCCTTTCCAATATACAGAAGTAAGATACCAATTTGTAGTCTATCTTGAGTTTTGGAAGCAAGTTATCATCAAATGTCTTAAGTAGGCGTTCTCCCAAAAATTGATGTTTGTAACATGTCAACAAGCGGTCTGTGAAGCCAACAATGACAGGGACCAATCCTCTATATTCAGACAAAGAGTCTATAAGTGTTCTCTGCAAAACATAAGTCAAGCTTCAGAAACATTTAGGCAAAAAATATATGAGCATCATTGCAAAATCAGAGTAGAGTATCAGTACTACTGATAAGTCAGGAGGAGATGCATCATCTGTCATTCATTTCTAAACTCCTATAAGACAAACTCCAGTAACACCTCTACGATATAGCTCCCAAGATAAAGTAATCAACATCCGTATTTTGACAAGAAGATGGAAGACATTAAAGCTACACACGTGGCAGGGCACCTATAGATGGCCTGAAGGAAGAACTTGTTATATATTGTTGGAGAGTTACGGTGTATGCAGATTCTTTTCACCAAAGTTCTTATCTTTCATTGGAGCACATCTTCTAGACCTCTCTATTATGCTACAGCCTTCTAACCTTCTTTCATCAATAATATGTTTTCCTCTATACTTTCAAATTCAAACAGATCAAGTAAAACGGAAAAGAAGAAAATATCTAGCGACTGTTTGCACATAGAGACGCAAAGTGAAAAGAATGTATAAGCTCTTTCCTTTTAGTGAAGCACCAGATGCGTCAAACCAATGCCACAGACTCAAAGTAAGAATAGAACAACAGGTTCAAAGTATGTGTACCTGCACAGTATGGTAGATTGCTGGCTCCAAAAGGCTTTTATTGGAGATAGAATCATTTTCTGAGTGAGATGTCTGACCGATCAAAAACTTATGGATTGCACGGAATGCCACAGAAGTTTCCATACTCCAAGGAGGTAACCATTTAAAAGCTGATACACAAACAAGGCCATCTTCAAATAACTTTTCCCGAGTCATTTGTGGACTGCCTTTTGAACTCATTACTCCATTGACATTATCAATCAAAACTGAACAATAGGCAAGCAAGTCAAGCTTCAACGATTTCAAAGCGAGGGGATCAAACACCGATGGGTAAAAGCTCAAGCTCATATCAACAACATTCTTCCTTTTCTGAAAATCCCTCTTCAATACCAACCCTATGAACCCAACTAACCAGTGCAGCACCAACAATCGAAAAAACAAATGATGCTGGGATTCTTTGGATAACAACAACAGTCGACTCGCAATTTCCATCTCTTGCCCTTCAAAAGAATCCATATAGCTTAAGTACATGACTAAATATGCATGCCATAGCAAAGGATCATATGTATGAAGCAATCCCGAAAACTGAACCTTCAACAAAGATGGCTGCAAATCCAATACTGCAGCAACTGGCAATGTCTTACCCATGAACTCCAATAACCCCCAAGGAGTCAAATTCTGTGGACATTCAAGCAAAAAAGCAACCACTCTCCTCAATTCCCTGTTACTCAAATCCGATAACTCCCCTTGAAAATGTCCATTTTTAACATTTTCATCAACCAAAAACCTAGGTACAGTAAACGGAACCAATGTCGAAGAATTACTGAATGAAACAGTAGGTTTTAATCTAGCAATGTTATGAACAACAGTTGATAACAATAATGCATAGCTTTGGGCAGCATGAGTACGCTCATTTTGGCACAAACTCCACAAATGTGATCCAATTTCCGAAAGTAAACAAGGAAAAGCAGTTTCTAATTCACGTAAACATTCGCAAGCAATTGATCGAGTTTGCCGGTCAACGCTATGATTTGGCCGGTTAATAATAGTTAACAAAAGCTCAATTAAACTTTCAAGAGGAGTAACAAAGCTATAGTCGAGACAATTCGATGTATAACTCACGTAATTGACGAAAATTGAAGTTGAAGAGATAAGAAACTGTTCCTTGAGAGCGAACGACGTTGAAACGCCGTCGTTTGGTGATTGGATTACCGACCGGAGGGCTTCGAGGAAGCGGTTGAGGAAAGTAGGTGATACGGTATCGTTTTCGTCTGTGCTGAAGTGTTCTTCGATGAAGATGAGGAGCTGGAGTTTGAGATTGTGAGGGATATCTTTCCGGAGAAGTGAGGAAAGTGTGAGGTCAAGGAGAGGAACGGCGGCGTAGTTGATGGAAGTCCACCGGAGCCGCCGTGAACCACCGTGGTTGTAATCGTCGATTAGATTTTCCCATTCTTGCGCCGATAAGGGTTTGAGTTCCGGTGACATTTGTTGGGTAATGACTCGGCCCGAGTCCGAGTCTTCAAAACTCGGTTGATTAATGGATCTTAGTTCTCATTTTTTTGTCAGCTAGAAGACAATGTCCAGAGGTGACACTTGAACTATACGACGCTTTAATTGAGCATCTGAACACATAATAACGTGTTTCAACTAAATATTTTTATCTACGTAATTGATACTTGAAAACATATGCAAAAAGTTTCAAAAGTTTGAGTCGGAAATATATCTAATAGAAACATTTTATCACGTGTTCAAATATTTAATTGGAACAGATTGTAGTTCGAGCGCCCAAATGACATGTACCGTCAAATTAGTTTGAACGTTCAAATGAAATCTATTATAAAGTTTAAGGGATTGTTTATGCATTTAGTATATTTCTTTTTTGACATGTATACGCTTTAATCATTATCGAGTAATTGTTACTCCTTATATTTATTTTTACTTATCTAGTTTGAATTTTATACGTATCTTAAGAAAGTAATATTAATATGAGTATAAGTAGAGTCGTTATCTTCTTGTTGTGCTTACAAGCATTTGAATCTATTGGAGGAAGTGGTGGTATGGCCGACGATCCAAAATTTGAATGTTATGAGTTATAAATTTTTCAATGACGACTTCAAGTGCTAATTACTACGTTCTTTAGGTTATTCAATCACATTGAAGTTCAGATATAGATAATTGCTTTATATAAGCATGTAGGATGAGTACACATCAGTTATCACGCGAAGGGTTGCTCTCCGTTCAAGTTGAGCAACGATTCGATTATTCAACTACATATTATAAAGAGAGAAGATCGACAACTCTTATTCGGTTAATTATGTAGCATAGTCTAAGCTAGTTGAAACTGATCGCGTATTTTGGCTGCCTGTTTGGTGTAAACAGTCCAAAATGTTTCTCAATTTCAGGGCTCTTCAGATCTTCATTCAACAGCGCGAAAATGTAAGCTTCAATTGGTTTTGATGGTCTTTTCGGACTCCCTCCTTTCACATGTCTAATCAAGTTGTTGTTGTAAGTCCTTGCGTTGTCAATGGACGTCAATTGCCCTGCTCCAGCTGAAGGCCAACCACTCTCTGATACAACGATGTCCAAAGATGAGCCACCGGCTTTTTCAAGGGCTGAGTATGTAGCATCTAAGAGTGCATCAAACAGGTTGCGGTATTCTCTTCCATTATCATTTACAACAACTCCAGGGGATGTAAACAGCGCGTAGTCAAGCTGAATAGCTTGATTGTTTGCTATTGCAAAGTAAGGATATATATTGACAAGTAAAGGTGAGCGGTTAGCTACTAAGAATCTGATGATGGGATCAACATATCCTCGGACGTTGTCTTTAAATTTGCCTCTTGATGGAGGGTAAGTATCTGTAGTAAGTTCGGTTTCAATAGCAGTAGAAACTTTGATCTGGTTTCCAAGACCAGCACCAGAAATCGCGTTCTGAATGTTTCTCATTGCATTGATCACGAAAGGTACATACTGCGCGTTACCATTTAATGGACTAACTTCATTTCCAACAGCTATATATCTGAACTTGACATTACCATAGTTCCTAACATTGTTTTGGACCCAAGCATTCGCGTTAGCTTGGCTAGACGCGATATTCTGAAGGTCAGGATTTGGCACGCCTAGTATGAGTTCAATATTCGAGCCTCTAAGGGCTTGGAGAGTTGGTTGATGAGGATCATAGATTCTCATTCTTCGTATATTGTTTCGATTGCATAGAGCCACAACATCTACTGGAGATGGTAATCCATTCCCATTTCTTCCATAACAAACTCCTGTTTGTGCTCCTGTATAACAATATTATCTATTAGCTCGTGATGAATCAATGTATTACTCAATCAACTGAAATATCACGACAACTAGAAACATATAAGTTATACACACCGTCAATATAAAGATTTTTTAAGTACCTGTGAGATCTAAGGTAGCCAATATAAGTATCACCAGCAGAGTCGTCACGGTAATTGGAAAATGTAGTTTGGTACAAGCCATGGCAAAGAAAAGAAAATTGATTTGTGGATGAAATAGCAGAAAAGCTTACACATTTTATAGTGAAATTTTTATACTATGTTACTCTAATTTCCACATATAAGTCAAATTAATCAATGGAGAAAAATGTTACACCTTGTTACAAGATGCAGAAAAGTCTGCAGCCCCTAAATTTCCTTGGTGAAAATGACTAGATGAAATGTGGAATTTGTTAGGCAGCCTTGCAATTAATTGTTGCATTAACCATTGAGGAAAATTTGTAGATATTTAAGTCTGTTGGAAATAGCTTCTCTACCTTCTCAAGGTAAGGGTTAGGCAATGTACACACAACCCTCCCCTAGTCCCCTGACCTCACCTGTAGAATTACCCTGGGGATGTTGTTATTATTTCTCTTAGGACTAGTCTATCGGAAAAAAAACTTATCTATCTTCTCGAGGTAAGGGGTAGGGCATCGTAACAAACTATCCTCCCTAGACTCCAGTTGTGGAATTACGTTGGGTATGTTGTTGTTATTTCTCTTAGGTTTAAAGAAGAATATCCATTACTTGGATGCAAGGTAATTGAAGTCTTGCATAAGAGACACTAGTACTAACATGGCTGTAATATTTTGACAATTCAAAGTCTGGACTAGCATGTCACTTTCTAGATTCAATATGCATACTAAGGATTTTGCATAAGTAGTGTCGATCTGTTATCACAATTCAATTTGTACATGGACTTTAGTCCGGAATTCAAAAGTTTTACTTATACTATTCCAAAATTTATCATTTTTCAGAAGGTACGAGTCTACTATGCATGCATTTAGTCATTTATTATTTTTCAGAAATACATACATATATGTGTCTATACGCGCCTGTACGTCCCTTTAAAACGATGTCTAATGATGCAAACAAAGTACGTTTGTTGGTGGGAGATAGCAAGTACCTGACAATACTAATAGTTGTGATAACAAGCTGACCTGGACACCCAACTTGTAAAAAAAATGCATTTGCTTCTACCGCTAGAGAGTTACTAGTACTTGTGTCAAATGCATCTTTGTAATATAAATGTTACTATAATTAAATTAATTTGACGTAAAAAATGGTACCATTCTAAAAGTCATACATAATAGGTATAGCAATGGTTAGCATGATATTATTGACTATATTGAATACTAGACACCTAGACCAAGGGTGTGTTTGGTACATTTGATAATATTTTTTAGGAAAAGAAGTGATTTTCTTACTTATGTTCTGGTGTTTTGATAAGTAAGTAAAAAATATTATCTCAAAGGTATTATATATAATCTATTCAAACACTATCAGAATAGGGGTATATTGGACTAGGGTTTGATATAAGACAATTAGTGTAGAATGCTACTCATAAAATTTATTTTCTCGATAATCTCTATAAAAGTCATTTTTCCTTATCTATAAGAAACTATTTTTTCTGGACAAAAAAATAAAAACTTTTAATCAAAAAACCATTCCCTCCCTACCAAACACCTTAATTATTGAAAATTTGCCAATTGGTTTAGGACTTGACAATAAAAATTATTCTAGATGTGTTAGGTTGAGTCCATGAAGGACTTAAAAAGTCAGATGGCAAAAACAAATATATAACTTAAGTTATAATATTAATCAAAATTCTCACATATTTAATTAACTATTTTCCGTGCACACGCATTGCGCATGTTTCCCATATTAATGATATTTTAAAAAATACATACACATTTAGTTTTGAAAATAAATGTAGCAAAAATTTGCAACTAAGATTATTTTTGAAGAATTAACATAAATAATTGTTCATCCAATTGATTAAACTATAAAAAAAAATCGGTGAGTATATAATATTATATATGTATAATTCATTTGTAATGTGTACGATCATGTGTAATCAATATATATATATCCGCTAGAAAAAGTAATAGTAAATCTATCTGACTATTTAAGTGAAGATACCTACATTTTGTGGTAGCTAAACTAGTTTTTATTCAATGATATCATATCAAAATAAAAGAAAATTTTCCTTTTAAAGTTTGATACTATATTTATATATGACGCGGATACTCCTAATTCTTTCAGTAAAATGAATCAGTAAATTCAAATATGAAGATACATATGAAGACACATTACAGAATACAAAAAATTAGGAAATAATTTTTTCAATACCAATCACATGATGCCATGAAGGCATATAATCTGTGATATCCAACTACTATATCAACAATAACAAACAAATTAAGATGAATGTAAACTTTTTAACTTGGTAGTTCTCAAATTTTTTACTAGTAGTTCCCACTTTTATAGTAAAATACTACAAGATATCATTTTATAACTCCCTCCAAATACACAAATAACGTCGCATTTATCTATAGCCATAAACAATTATAATTACAGTACATTATAAGAATAAATCAATTAATAAAAATTCTAAAATCAGTCTTCTAAAAAATCCAACTTCTTCCTTTTCATAGCTCATGAATTTTTGCTAGCACTCCATATGGAGATAGTGGTCTTCATATATCATCCAATATGAATGTTGAATGTTGCATGTAAATTGATATGACAATTATTCAATTCCAACATGTATCAACTCTACATGTTTCTCCATCTCCCATTTTCTTTATTTCATGCAAAAGGAAAAATTTAAAGGAAAAGAAAGAAAATGAGAAGGAAGGCCAGAATTTTTTTTAAAAAAATCTGCTCAACTAAAGAAACAAAACTTAAGGAAATGAAAATCATTTGTTACCTTTATATAGTGTTTTTTTTTTTTTTTTATGTTCTTTGAAATTCCTTTTAACATAATATGTATTTATTAACCTACACTTAAATACTTAAATGAACTGTTCAAATTCTACTGATTGTTATATTAACAAAGATTAGTTACTAATTTAAAAGTGTTAGAATTTGATAAGTCAAGTTAAAGAAAATGAAAAGACAAATTATAGGAATTGTAAAAGTTAGGTAAAGTAATACATGATGTGTTAATTTAAAGCAATTAATCATGTATTATGTGAATTCCTTCGATACGTTTGTCTAAGTATTAAAGTACCACTTTTCCACTTTCAAATCCCGTTCAATTTATGTAATTGAAAAATTAATTAATTGAATTTTATTTAACTTTTACTTAAGGTGCGCAAAATACTATTTTTTAGTTAGATATTTAATTAAAATTCGGTTATGAATACAAATATTTATTAGAGAAAACTTATTGAGAATTCTAATATTTGACTAATTAAATATTTTATAACATTTTAACTCATAGTAGGGGTAAAATGGTAATCCAACTTTGAAGTTAAAAGTTTCCCACTTTTAATAATATATATATATATATATATATATATATATATATAATATATGATGATGATGAATTTCTATATATAGACATAATATAAACAAAATCAATTTTGTTCTTTTAAGCTAACCTTTAAAGCCATCCCTGATTAAAATTTATCTTGTTCAGTCTTGTCCCGCCCCGCTCTGCACCATGGAACTCTGCACCATTTCCATTTCCAGAATGGCTAGCACATGCAAAGTACTATATTATATGCAGAATGGAAAGCAACTTATCAATCACTAAAAGTCTTTACAATAAGTCATTCTATTGATGTTATCATATACACTATTTTTCATTAGTGTGTTTATATGGTATACTTCATCTATCTCAATTTATGTTACTCTTTTCATTTTTCGGGAATCAATCAGAAATTTGAGCATGGATCTTTAATTTTTTTGAAATGAAATTTATATATTTATAAACTACGTAAAAAGTACTATAAGTCACAATAATTGACAATTTAAAATAATTAAAAGATATATGAAAAATTTACAGTAAAGAATAAATTTGTTTGAATCTCAAAATTCAAAAAGTGTAGCATGAATTGGAATTGAGGGAGTATTATATATAGATTCATGAGAGAGAAACAATGAAAGATAATAATGTACTTAAATGTGTTTAAAGAAGAACCACAATTCCACCAAGAGTATTCAAAGGCAATTATATTAAAAAGGATCTTGTTGGAACATACATTAAGCCTAGGGGTGTGTTTGGTAGGAAGGAACATATTTTCGTGAAAATTAAAATAAGTTAGTTTGCTAACTCTTATTTTGGTGATTAATAAATAAATAATATTGTCCTAAAAACTTGGAATGACTTGTGAGCATCTATATTAATTCAACATGAAAAGGCTCAAATAGACAATCAAACTTTCAGAAAAGCTTATTTATGTTATTCATGCATTAAAAGTGTGGTCCATCTATGTTATTTTTCATTTGAGAAAAGGTTCATCCATATCATTAATTATTTGTTAACTGTAATGACATAGATGAACCTTTTCTCAAAATTCAAAGACATATTTGAGTCGTTTTCCTTTTAAAAAATAATTTAATTAATGACGTGATCGAATTATAATCGAACAATTTTCAGTTATCAAATAATGATATGGATAAGCCCTTTCTCAAACGGAAATGACATAAATGAATCAAACTTTTAACGAATGACATAAATGAGTCTTTTCTTAAAACTCGATAACATAATATTTAAGTCTTTTCCTTTTACCTTATAAAATTAAGGGAAAATGAATAAATATACCCCGAACTATCGTAAATGGTATGCAGATACCATCCGTCATACTTTTGGGAAATTTTGCCCCTACCGTCCAAAAAACTAAGACATTTATTAAATATCGAATCGACAGATAAAATTGTGTCACGTGTCCCTATTTAGTCTTCTGTTAGAGTGAAGGGCATATATACTCTAATTTTTGGATGGCGGAGACATCAATATCGATTCCAAAAATATGACGGAGGGTATTTTCATATCATTTACGATAGTTCAGGCGTATATTTGTTTTTTTTCCCTAAAATTAATTGAAGTACCCTCTCTATGTGTGGTATGTACTATGTACTAGATATCCACTTGTCAAGGACACAAGCATTGGTTGAAGTTCCACAAAGGGGGGTCAAACAATTTGGTGTTGACACACAACTTGTATTACAAAAGTATATGTGCCTTGAATTACAAAGTCCATTAACTAACTGGATTGCATGCCCTACCAATTTAAAACTTTTAAAATGTCTCTTCATCTTCTCTAAATGGCTATATTTTTTTTTGCTAAAAGTAGTCACAAATACCTTTGATATTGTTATATCTCAAAATGGATAATATCTTACCTGACATCCACTTTTAACAAGTCTTTTCAATGTTCTTATTGGCTAAAATTTATTGCATCCCACACAAAACACTCTTTGCAGACGCTTGTTTTATTTTATCCCAACAAATAATGAAGCATGAAGTGAGCATATCGTGTAGCTGATTAGAGTTATGCAAGTAATAATAATATAGTGATGATTAATGAATGAATTTATGTATTATTTTGTGCGGTATTAATTATGCAAAGGTTAGTTATTCATAACTTATATATGTATTAGTTATGCGGATTTTTAAATTGTTAACCAAACATCGTATTAATTTATGCATGAATAATTTATTTCCGATATACCTATCAAACATCATACAAGTTATGTAGAAATTAATACATAAATAACTTGTTTCTTATCCAGCTACCAAATAATCCCTTAGAAATAGAGACTTTTCTCACTGTGAATTATATTAATGAAAAAATTGTGTTATAAAATAATAATTTTTTCATCCATTTTTCACTGAACTATCTCATTGGAAAAAACGCATGGTGAAAAATATATTCCCATTAAAATATTGATAAACTTTCTAAATTTTTCATGTGAAAATACTACTATTAATCTTTTCTCATTAATTCAATTAAAATATTTATAAAAATAATCGACATACATTTTCTACAAGAAATTTCAATGGGTAAATATTGATCTTTTAGTAGTGGTAATTAATTCTCAATATTTAGCTAGAACCACTATAACAAATAAAGGATTTAATGTCAATAATATAATTGTCACTATATCATATTTTATGTTTTATGATAATAATAAATATGAATATTTAAACCAATATTCTAGCAACTCTGAATATAACGACATTAACTTAAATAGTACCGCTAGAGAAAAATATATTGCGACCTCTATTAGGGATACTATAACCTAAATTGACCTATCATGAAGATTTCTATGAGTGATAATCTTGCAAAAAACAATGTCTCTTTTTTTTAGATGATCTTCACGTGAAATTTGATTACGGGTCCTATCTTGTCTGATACACAATAATACATATATTTCTATTTATATTTATAGATAAGGAAAGGTAAGAAAAAGAGGGGATGAAAAATTGGTAATGGCACCAAAAGTCTTCAAAAAATCACCCAAAATTCTAGCATATTGTACCCAAAAAGAGGTATCAAATCCAACCATATAGGTCTTGTGGGAAAACACTAAGTTATAATCAACAGCATCCCTAGTTTTTTGGTATAATAATTATCTGGTATATGTCCATATCCACTAACCTGACTAATACAGATTTTATGTCGTATAAAGTTCATTAAGGAAGAAACGCTCTTTATATATAAAAAAAAAACAGTTTCATTTCTAAGTTTAGAATTAAAGATCACCTCTAATTTAGATCCACATCGTATAAAGTTCATTATGGAGAAACTCTCCCTATCAAAAACCAGTTTCATTTTCAAGTTTTGAATCCGAAACTTCTGAATAAGTGATCCCGTGGTGGTAATTATTAGTAACCCTATATAGTTTGCCAGCTTCTTGAGTTGCTTTCACTATAAAAGTTTTCTTGATATGCTTTTTTATGTGGGGTACATAAATCTCTTAGTAGTTCCCTCCACCAATTTATTGTAAATGAATTAATGATGATGATGGCATATATTATTATAATAATTTATAAGTTGTAAAACCATGAAGAAAAACGTTTAATTCGTGACATTATAATATTTTTTTAATTTGCATCAGCATAAGGCCATTCAAGAAATACTAACCCCATTTAATAGAAATATAAAACATAAAAAAAGAAGAATGAAATTATTAATACTATGCTTCATCTTCAAACGATATATTTTTCCTATCTTAATGTAGGAACGATAAAAAAACTATATGTATGTGATGTTTATATCGATCAAACAAATGAATACAAGATTACCTATGGATATTCTTTTGATGGCGAGATGATATGAAAAATAATTATATCAACGATAGATACAATTTAATTCTTTAAGAATTTATAAATATTTGGTGCGAATAAATTGTGACAATCAACATATATATATATATATTCAGAGTCTTTCTGACCAAATTGCCAACCGTGGATACACTTCTTGATAATGGAATCCGGGGACAACCAATGAAGGATGGTCATAATAGAGTTTACAAGTCATTTTCTGATGTAATTGAAAGCAAAGAGGGAAGATTTCGTGAGACTCTGTTTGGTAAACGAGTCGATTATTCAGGACGTTCTGTCATTATCGTGGGTCCTTCACTTTCATTATATCGATGTGGACTTGATTTCCAAACACTAAGAGAATGGAAGGCAGAAATTAACCCTAGAAAACACTTTCAATCTCAACCATCAGCATATGTTGACTACCTCAACAAGTGGAACCAATTAGTGTTGCTACTTGCTTAGCTAGTGTGAATAAAATCTCGTATTAATAGTTGAAAAGATCAATATACAAAATTATAACATAATATAATAATGTTCGGAGTATGAATAAAATCTCAAATTGATAGCTAAAGAGAATACAAAGCTATATACATATAATAAGGTGAATCAATGTTTTAGTGGTGTGTGAGGCTCTTTGAAGAAATAACACGCTTGATCCAAGAAGGAAAATCATATTATTAAAAGTATTTTTCGATTGGTTTCATTCAACAATTAATAATTCAACAAGATGAGTTTGGAGATGGAGGAAATCATGCAGATGACACACAATGAATCTCCAGATTAATTAATTATTTTTTTTGGAAAAAATCATATGGATTAAAAGCAGACAATATCATATTGTGGAAATTAACTTGACAAGGAGATTCTTGAGTGACCTGATAAAATATAATACTAGTAATAGTCAAAAAGAAAAAAAAAACCTATATATTTTTTTTATAATCAGTATTGTTTTAAGTTATTGTATCCTTTTTAACAGCATAAGCAATAATGTAACTCCGTATTTTTTTTTGGAAAAAGATTTGAAAAATATCCTAACTTTGATCGAAATTATTTTTACGGTATCAAACTTTATGGAGAACATTTTATCCCCTGCACTATTTAATAGTGTATTTTAAAGTTGTATATGTGTCCATGTGGATACGTTACTATTTATAATGATACAATATTTATGATGTCCACGTGGACACATATATACCTTTAAAATACACTATTAAATAGTGCAGAGGGTAAAAGGTCCTCCATAAAGTTTGGTATCATAACAACAATTTTGACCAAAGTTAAAAGTATTTTTCAGACCTTTTTCCCTATGTTTTTTTTAAAAAAATATTTGATGTTTTTGCTCATTAATTCCACAGATTCTTACAAAATTATCATTTGCTTCCTTTAGTGCCACAGAATAAATACTTCAATCATTAATGGATTGTAGAGTTTTTCTTTTTAAAAAATAATTGTGATGTTCAGATCAATTTAGGTATACTTTAGTTAATTGCACGAGATATTTGATATCCTCTACCAATATAAATATTATTTCTTCTGTCCCTAATTACTTGTTCACTTTTGAATTATTACACCTATTAAGAAAATAATAATTGATATAGTGAGTTTACCATTTTACCCCTATTAATTATGAAGTGGATGAATTAAAAATTAGTTTTACTATTTTCAAAGTAATTAATTAAGGGTATAATGGGTAAAAAAGATTTTGTCTATTCTTGATTTGTCAAAATGGACAAGTAATTAGGGACAATTAAAAAAGAAAATGTGAACAAGTAATTAGGGACAGAGAAAGTACTAAACGTTCTCTATATAGGGCTTGGGCATAAACACCAGAAAACTGAAACACCGAACCTAACCGAATTATTTCGGTATTTTGGTTTTCGATTCGATATTCGGTATATATTTTGTATTTTTTGATATTTCGATTCGATTTTCGGTATGTAATTTTGTATTATTCTATATTTCAATTTACCAAAATATATTATATTATATTTATAATATTATTAATATTGTATTAATTAGTAATATTAAATAATAAAAATATAGACAAAATTAGGTCAAACTTTTCACTTTTCAGCTTTTAGCCTTTTACTTTTCAAACTTTTCACTTTTCAGATTTTTGTTTTCAATCTTTTCTTAGCAAGTTAGCCGCATAGCCGCACAACATTCACTTTATTTTCCCACTTCCGGCGATCGGCCGACTAGCAACAAGCCAACGACGAGCCGACCAGCACGCTGCAGGCCAACACGCAGGCAGGCAGCACGCAGCACGCAGCACTGCAGCAGCCGACCGGCGATAACGACCGAACTAACAAAAATCGAACCAAAATAATATAAACAGAATCAAAATAATAAAAATCGAATCGAACTGAAATAATTCGGTTAGATATTCAATACACATGATACAAAAATCGAAAATCGAAAAAATCAAAACCGAACCAAATTACTGAACATCCAACCCTATCTCTATATATCAAAATTAAACAGATGAAAAAAATCACTTAATATTTTTTTTATCTTCGCGTTTACTAGATCAAATAAGATATCATAGTCACAATGATGTTGTCTATGAGAAAAAATATAAACCGGTCTTTATATATTATGCTGATGGGGCAATTAGTGGATTACAGGCAATTTTTTCTAAAAGTACACTCTGACCTAGAAATAGAATTCAACCAAATCAAGAAACCAACCATTTTATATTCATTATTCAAGAAATGGAAATGATTTATTCCAAGAAATATAAATCAGTCTTATTTATATATCGTGTAATTTTTTACTGATCTTTCTGGATTCGCCTCTACTCTTAACATTATGGTATATATCAAAATTTATCTAAGACTCTATAAGATGAGTTCAATTTCAGTAGGGTTCTTGAATGCTACTCTACCCTAAATTTAAATGTGTACCTATAAAGTAATATATATTTCCTTGAAGAGGCATCTTGAAAATTATATAAATTCATGCGATATTCATCAAGAGATCATATGTAGCCTCCTACGTTCGGAAAACACTATTTATCGATAGAATATTCTTTTTTCTTCATATATTTTTGTGATTGCAATTTATTTTTTATCACTTTAAATTTGTTGAAAACAATTATATTATTGAATCCCATTTCTCTACTTACTCATCCTTCTCCTTTAACATACGATCCTCCTACTTAGTCTTTTTACATTATATTTTTTGGCTCACTCCGATCAAGTTCAATAGGTCAACGATCTCCCTAGCTCTAAGCTAAGACAAATAGAAGATTTATAGGTTTAGAATTTTAGATAGTGACATCAAGTGCACTTGATTAACTTGATTTGTAATTTAATATTTATATATATTTATTAATTAAATTTCTTAAACATACATAAATATAGGATCTAGGCCAAAAAAGGTAGAGTATTAATATTCTTCCTTTTAGAGTGTGATGGATTTTGGACACGATTTGTACTGAAAATGTCACATATGTAATCATATTGTCTCTTAGAGTAACACTTATCATAACTTTGGGTGTTTATCTTATAGTCGTGGCAGAGCTAGTTTTGCTAATTATACAATCTAGTTCAAAAAATTCACTTAATATGTATGATTAATTTATCATGAATCTAATAACTTTATCTTTTTAGAATTTAACACTTGTAAACTCAAAATTCTAATTCCGCTTTGACAGTTATAGCCGCAACAGACCATTTATTACATCATTGAGGCCATTTGCCAATTCATACAACTTTAGGCTGGCTATCTTTTTCTTTGTTGTTGTTGTCACACGGAGGGTGACTAAAACCTAACCTATTGAGCAGGGCTGGATCCAGATAAGATTGAGGGGGTTTATTTGAATTTTTTTTGATAGAAAATTATATTGTTTATATATGGTTAAAATTATGTTTAATGTATAAATAGTATATCGATAATGAATTCTTCATTTTAATTAGTTTTTCATGTGTTTACTTTTTCATGTTTTTTGAACCTCGAAGTGAAAATCCTAACTTTGCAACTACTTTTGAATTTTTAAAACAATAGTGAACTTTGTTCATCTTATACAATTTGATCTATTCAAAATATGAAACAAGTGAAACTAAGAAACTATATATAATATATTCCTCCTATATGTACAAGTTGAGCTTCCAAGAAAATAGACTAGTAAGTGTTACGTCTCAATTTATGCGACACTTTTCATTTTTGGAGAGTCAAACAGTTGAAGTTTGATAAGAAATTTACACATGAAATATTCATTTTATTGAAATGAAATTTATATATTTATAAACTATTAAAAGTATTATAAGTCACAATAATTGACAATTCAAAATACTTAAAAATATATTAAAAACTTACAATAAAAATAGACTTGTTTGAATCTCAAAATCTGAAGTGTGTCACATAAATTGAAATGAAAGGAGTAGAATTTAAGTGCTTAGTATAAATTGTGGTAGTCGGGCCTTTTAGCTCTAAATGATGGAATGTGTTGCTTGTCTAGTTTGTAGGCTCCTTGTATAGCTCTCGAAAAAAATTGTGAAGTCCCACTTATGGTAGACTGTCAAGCACATATAATTATGATTTTTATGATTTAGTCAAAAAATGATTGAAATTAATTGAACAAAGAGAAGTATAAAAAAACACCCTCAAATTTGGGGCAGAGCAAACTACTGACAAACTTAAAAACCCTTATACTTGGCGAATTAGGCTTAAATACTCGCCTTCCGTGTCACATGGCATAGCAAGTGATTACACTTCTTTTTTAGTGCGTGAAAAAGGTTAGAAAAATGCCACATCAGACTTTTTTGTTCTGTTTTTTTAATTCTATTTTGTCCTTCAATTTTTAGTTTCCAATGGCTACAATACTCTGTTTCTTCCTATTTTGGTCGGGAAGAGAGGTGAGATACCGAACTATACCAAACGCCTCTAATTTTTATTTCTTTATGTTAATTTTTTTAATTAAATTAAAGAAATAAAAAAATCCTTTTATTTTTATTTTTTCAATTTTATAGATATATATACTACATCAGTATAAGAAAATCCACATGTAGCACGTGAATGACACATTTTTGTGTATGGAATGGGAGGGGTGTATTTAAGCTTAGTTCGTCAAATATTATATAGGTATTTTTAAGTCTATCAATAGTTCGGAGATGAAGCCAATAATCTGCGCCAAATTTGAGGGTGTTTTTAATACTTCTCTCTTGAACAAATTGATATTTATTTGGATTTTTCGATACAATTTTTTTTTAAAATTGGTTATTTGATATTTAGGCCCATCAATCCCTTAACTATTAGAGACTAGAAAATTAATCAAAAGTTCTATTTATTGAGTAGGTTTTTTTTTTTTTAAAAAAAATCCCAAAATAATAATAATAATAATGTGTTTCCCAAATAGATAAATATTATGGAAGGTGGGCTAATGGTAGCAATATGAGATGATAGGGGTGGGGGATTCATGAAGATGAGGCGTGTTTGAGGATAGAGAGGATATAATTATTGTAGAATTTTATTTATAAAACTTATTTTTTCGATTTTCACTGGGAATAAGAAAATTGAAAGTTATTTCTGAACAGAACGCACCATTAGTCTTTTTCAAGCAAATTGCTGTGCTTCCTTATGGTGCCAGGCCCCCACATAAACAGTATCAACACAGGTTACTCTTTAACCTTGTAAGCATAAGGCTGTGAAAATTAGTCCATATGATTTGTCATGTCCAATCCGTTTAAGTTTGGACGGGTAAGTTAATGATTCTTCTCAAATTCAGCGTATCAAAAAATTAGATCAATTTAAACTAAATATGTAGTTCAAATTAACTAATCAGAGGTCTCATTAGATTCTAGCCTAGGAATAATGTATTAGGGAAAGCTAATTATATATATACCCTTTCAATATCGTGAATTCAATTTAAATATTAGATGGTCAATAGATTTCAAATAATGTGTATTTAGATTAGTTAGGCCAATAAATTTCAAATAATGATCAATGCTTGAAGGACTTACAACTAAAATAGCATGCATATTCAAAGAAAAGTATCATGAAATCCTAATAATAGATAAACTATGGTTTTGTTAAAAATAATCTATTGGATTGCACAATATATACCAACGTCAAATCCATTTTCATGTTTTCCTAAGAATCATAATTATATTAATTTTTAAATCCATTATATCTAAAAACCTTACATAAGTTGTTTATGCTTCTTACATAATGACAAGATCAAAGCGGAAGTCATAGCATAACTGATAAAATTAATCATTGTCATGTGATTAGGAGATTATGAGTTCAAATTACGAAAACAGTCTTCTACAGAAATGTACACTACTTACAATAGACCTTTTTGAATCAAAAACTTAGTGCATCGAACTGCCTTTTTACGGAACGACATGATCAGGACCACCACTACACTAACTCTAAAATCAAAATGAACTTAGTAGGGGCCTCCCTATTTTTAGGCTTTCAAATAACCACTAAAATCCATCAAACATCTCTATATATCTGACATAATACTAGTGGATGAATGACTATATATATAAAAAAGGTCATCTTGAAGATGACACAATATATTAAACAGTAGTACACATCCATGTGAAGAGAAATTTCAAAATTTTAGATCTAGTAACTTGAGAATGAGAAAATAACTGTAGCCATAATAGATAGGTCTATGATATATAGTATGATTCATTGAACATAATGTAAAGGCTTAAGTTATCTGCGGCTAGGGGTGTACAAGCCAAATCGTAAAGTCAAACCGAATCGACGAACCAAATCAAACTGAAAAAAAAATCGATTTGTGGTTAGGTTTGTGAGAAAATAATTGTAGCCATAATATACAAGTCTATGATACATAGTATGATTCATTGAACATAATGTAAAGGCTTAAGTCATCTGCGGTTAGGGGTGTACAAGCCAAATCGTAAAGTCAAATCGAATCGATGAACCAAATCAAACCGAAAAATAAATCAATTTGTGGTTTGTTTTGATTGGTTTGGCGGTTGAAAAAAAAACCGACGTCAAACTGAACCCAAACCAAACCAACATAATATATATATATATATATATATATAATTTTATTTTATTTATAGATAAAAAATATTATTTATAATCTACTTTGTTGATATATTTTTAGTTAGTTTATAGTTTTCAATGTTTATATATTTTATTTCAAATTTGGGCTTGTAAAATTTTGTAAATATTATATATATAATTTTATTTTATTTATAGATAAAAAATATTATTTATAATCTACTTGGTTAATATTTTTAGTTAGTCTATAGTTTTCAATGTTTATATATTTTATTTCAAATTTGGGCTTGTAAAAATTGTAAATATTTTATTTTGTATTAAGATCCGAAGTTACAATTATATTGTTATAGTTTTTCAAATTCGAAGTTAGCAATTTACTTTGTAAATATTTTGTTTTGTTTTCACCTCTAGCCTTTAATCTTATTAATTTAACATAATGAGCATTGATATTTCAAAAAATATATTTTGTACTCATGTGAATTTTACCATCTTTTCAAAAATTTATATTCATTTAACATTTTTTAAATTTAGCTTATCACACATGTAAGTGAAAAAATATTTGATCTTTTTTTCAAATACCGTATAGTTATAAAAAACCGAAAAAAACCTAAAGAACCGTTTAAAACCAAAACCAAAAAACCCAAGTTTGTGTTGTTTGATTTGATTTTTAAATTTAATAAACCGACATAACTGATTCAAGTTTTTTTAATGAAAAAACAAACTAAATCGATCTATGTACACCCTATAAAACCCACCCACCAAACACTCTTCCCTTGTTGCCCATCAGAACCAATCCACCCGCCATTTCTTTTTCTTCTTCTTTTGTATGAACAATGGCAAAATATTGAGATTCAAAAGTAAACAAAAAAAAAAAACTTTAATAGTAACATTGTAAATCAACTATGAAAGATTTAGATTAAAAAATAATTAAAAAAGAAATAAATTTTTAGAGTAAAATAATGTTTCATAGATCGGAACATTAATTGTAGAAATGATGGTGATTGCTTAAATGAGGAGAAAGAAACGAATGTGCTGGCGGCGATAATGGCAAATCTGATCGATGGTTAAGGAATTGAAGTAGCTAGAAAAAAAATGAAAGAAGAAGAAAGATGTATGATGGCACCGACGATGGCAACGGCCGGAGAAAGTGGTGGTAACCAACGCAAGGAAGAAGAAAGAGATTTTTTTAATTTAAAAAATGTCTGATTATATGTTTTCACGCGCTCATCAGCAGTGAATCACACTCAAAGTGCCAGGTAAGCAAAAAGTGCTCAAGTGGTATCAATTCAAATATTATATAGGTGTTTAATAGGTACAAGTCTCAGTTAAGGTGTTCAAGTGAAATATGCAGACAACTTTAAGGGATCGCAGATGACTTAAACTTAATGGAAAATACAACTTATCAATTTCATATAGAAATGACTTTCTATAAATTAAATGGTGTCATATCATCACCTAATTTGGAAAGATTCTTAGTTGCAGATATAATTTTGCTCAAAAGAGAAATAAGACAGTAAACTGTTAAATGGTAGTTGATACAATGGAAAGTACTAATAACAGAGGTCAACTAGACCCTAAGAACTAGGTAGCTCACGAGGCGACTATTGTGCAAGTCCATATAAGAAGAGAACTGAACATTGTGGTGCTTGTACTAATAATAGGTGTTAAATCAACCTCAAGGACTAGGTAATTAGTTCATGAGGCGAGAATTGTGCAAAGTCATATAAGAAGACAATAGTTTACTACATGAACAAATGTTATGTAGGACAATGTAACACTCTCGGACCCACGCACCCAACTTTTGATATAGTGATAACTCATAGGGCGAGTACTGCACAAGGCCATATAAGGAGACAATAGCTTATCAGCTCAACCAATATAGGACAATCTAACACTCTCTGCCCCACACACCCAACTCTTGATATAGTGATAACTCATAGGGCGAGTACTACACAAGGTCATATAAGGAGACAATAACTTACCACCTCAATCAATATAGGACAATCTAACACTCTCGGCACCGCGCACCCAATGCTTGATATAGTGGAAAGTACTAATATATTAGTATATGTTAATTAAATCAACTCCAAAGACTAGATAGCTCATGAGGTGAGAATCGTAGAAGGTCATATAATGAGACAATACCTTAACCAATGTAGGACAATCTAACACTCTCATTCCCGACATCTAAAGAGTGGGCCCAAATATCAGATAAATCAAGAACACATATAAGTTCGACTTTGATACAATGTTAAGAACTCGACATTGAGCCTAACTCAATCTCAAATCTAACTCATAACAATAGGTGAAATTATCCTCTTCAATAAAAAAAAAAAGCCAATATTTGATCATATATTTTCCATTTGCAAACAATAAAAACATGATAATCCTTGACCACAAATGCCCAACATTGACAATGACATCTCAAATATTCCTCTATATATTCTCTTCAACACCTTATTTCTTAATCCACTCAAACAACTCTCTATACTATCACAAAAAAAAAGGCAAAAACATCTTTCTCTTTGTTCCCTCAACTACCATTTTTTTTTTCTCAATACATATATTGATAAAAAAAAATGAAGTCACCAACCCAATTTTTCTTTATTCAAAAGCTTATACTTCTAAAATTGCTTATATTCATACTCTTCATTTGTTCAAACAATAAAAGTAACATATGTTGTAATCATCATTTTACTAACACTTCAAGTCTATCATTGAAACAACTAAAACTTGAAGGGTACCTTAGTTTTGAAAAACTAAATCATGCAGCTAAAGACTTTGGCAATAGATGCCATTTCCTTCCATTAGCAATTTTGTATCCAAAATCTGTTCTTGATATATCATCCACCTTAAAACATGTCTTCGAAATCGGTACTAGAACAGAGTTAACTGTTGCTGCTAGAGGCAATGGACACTCTTTAGAAGGCCAAGCTCAAGCTTATCAAGGACTAGTTATTAACATGAAATCACTTCAAGAACTAGAAATGAAGTTCAAGATTGAGGAATTGTCTTATGTTGATGTTTCTGCTGGAGAGCTTTGGATAAATGTCCTGCATGAAAGTCTTAAACTTGGGCTTGCACCTAAATCTTGGACTGATTATCTTCACCTCACTGTTGGTGGAACTTTGTCTAATGCTGGAATCAGTGGACAAGCTTTTAAGCACGGACCACAGATCAATAACGTCTACCAACTCGAGGTTGTTACTGGTATGTTCGTGAACAAACGTTTGGATAAGCTTATAAGTCGATCAAACTAACTTATAAACACCTTTTTTGGCTTATCTACGCGTCTGGTGTGCTTATAAACTAATCTTATGTTCTTTAGATTTCTAGCTAATTTGTGTGTCCTGCCTCCCCTCAAATGATTGGTGCAACGATTAGACATCCTTAGACGAAAAATGGTCTTTCAGGATTGGTCGTTGTGTGTCACCTTTGACATCTATCTTGTTGTAGGTAAAGGAGAGGTGATTACTTGTTCAGAGGAGCAGAATGCAGACTTGTTCCATGGTGTACTAGGAGGATTAGGGCAGTTTGGTATTATAACTAAGGCAAGAATTGCTCTTGAAACAGCACCAAAGCAGGTAGACATTGAACTCCCAAAACCAAAGAAGTAACATTACTTTAGGCCAAATAAGGACAATACCTATCGAACACTCCAACCTCATCCGTCATGTAACTTTCTGAGGTTGGAGCGTTCAATATGTACTGACCTTAATCGAAATGAAAACTGGTGCCAACTTTGAGGCACCGTCAATAGAAGTTGGCTCCAGTTTTCATTTTGACATATCAACTAACGTTAGTACCTATCAAACACTCCAATCTCATCCCTTGTGTGACTTTATCTAAGGTTGTGAGTGCTTGATAGGTACTAACCTTAGTTAAAGTGTCGAAATGAAAACTGGTGCCAACTTTGAGGACTAAATGAAAAGAAAAGCAAGCTCATTCAGCATTGCTATAACTATTTTCTTCACAGGTCAAGTGGATCAGAGTATTGTATTCAGATTTTGCTACATTTTCGAATGATCAAGAGAACTTGATATCATCTCAGAATACATTTGACTATATCGAAGGATTCGTCATCATAAACAGCACTGGATTATTGAATAACTGGAGGTCTACTTTCAATCCTAAAGATCCACTTCTAGCTAGCAGTTTTAGTTCAGAAGGCAGAGTTTTATTCTGTTTAGAAGTTGCCAAATACTTCAATCCAGAGGACACATACAGTCCTGATCAGGTAAAAAAAAAACATTAAAATCAGTAAACTTTTCCAGGTTTCGATAACTCAGTAAATTATTGACCTTGTTTGCTAAATATTACTACAGGACATTGATATACTCTTATCAAAGTTGCATTATATTCGATCAACGTTGTTCCTATCAGAAGTCTCCTACGTTGAGTTCCTCGATAGAGTTCATGTCTCCGAGATGAAGCTACAAGAAAAGGGGTTGTGGGATGTTCCTCATCCATGGCTAAATCTTCTAATACCAAAAAGCAGGATTCTTGAATTTGCACAAGAAGTTTTTGGGAAGATTCTTACTGATACAAGCAATGGTCCTATACTCATCTACCCTGTCAACAAATCAAAGTACTACATTCTTCACAACTAACAAATCTCTTGATAATACGCGTTTTCCTAACAATTATATATCTTGGATGATACAGGTGGAGAAAAGGAACATCAATGGTTACACCTGATGAAGATGTTTTCTACCTCATCGCGTTCCTGTCATCTGCTATGCCTTTTTCAACAGGAAAGGATGGAATAGAACATATTATGAATCAGAACAAAAGGGTATTAAGTTTTTGTGAAAAAACGCGTATTGGAATGAAACAATATTTACCAAATCACAAGACTCAAGAAGAGTGGAAACATCATTTTGGTTCTCAATGGGAAGCATTTACTAGGAGGAAATCTACATATGACCCTTTGGCTATACTTGCTCCAGGACAGAGGATTTTCAAAAGGACAGCAGCCTGTGAACAACAATGACTTGGTACATATGAGTTTTTAGCTTAAGATGAATGACCACAAATGTACATTCTTGAGTGGGACGGGACGGGACGGGTTAAAATTTTGAGGTTTTAAGTTCTGCCACGTCCTATTGTCATCCCTAAATTACATGTTATGAAAAACTGGTTTTTAGGTGAAGAATTAGATAATCAAATGCACATTCTTAAGTGGTCAGGTGGTACTTCTATTTTTTATGACTAAATGAGAAGCAGTTTGTTTTCGATATTTCAATAATTCCATGCAAGGTACAACTGAAATATCGCCTCCGTTCTTGCTAAGTCATAATATGAGTGCTTATGTTCGAATCATAAGCAAAAATTATTATCCTAGAATTATTTGTATATAATCTAAGATTAGGGGTGCGCATCGGTCGGTTCGGTTCGGTTTTATGTGTTATTGGTTCGGTTTATTGATTTTCGATTTGTAAATATGTCAAACTGATAACCAAACCAATAACATATTTCTTATCGGTTTTTGGTTAATCGATTTATGGTACTTAACGGTTCGATTTTCGGTTTAACCAATAAGAAAATACTCATATATATTATATACACGATAAGAATTGAAATTTCTTTTGTTTTTTTTTTTCAATATTCAATATTTATATTGACAATTTTCATATAAACCATATGATTTTTCTAGCATTTGGCATGAAAGTAACAGTCATTAACAAAAAGTGTGAAAGTAACAATCATTTAACCATTAACAATAAGACTAGTAAATTTAGTATAGTCTTAATGGGTTATCGATTTAACCATTAACAAAAATCATAAAACCGAAAACCGAACCAATAACCCAAAAAAAAAAATTTGCAAAACCGTTTAAAAACCGTTAGCCCAATAAACCCAATATCAATAAATCAATAGTGTTTTTTTCGATTTGGTTTATTGGTTAAATCGGTTTTTGCACACCCCTATTTAATATGAATACTATAGGAGAGTAGGGGTGTGGTAGAAAATAGGGCTACTCGGTAGAGGCAAAGATGAGATGTGTTGAAGGGTAAGAAGATGATCAATATGAAACATCACTTGTAAACTTCTTTCCACATTTTTTGAACTTGTTTACTAGATGAAATGTTTTCCAAAATATTGAACCAAAAATAATGCATGCACATCTCCTTGTCAAGCACACTAGATTCTATGTGTTGTCAACACCTTCAGAAAACCTATGGGGCTCTAAGCGATCGCGAGTGGAAGAGTAAAGCATCATATGAAACATAATGCCTGGAAAACTCCAGCTAAAACAAATTTGCTCAGGGCAAAACAAGTATAAAAATGCAAAGGCGTTCCACTTCCAATGGAGACAACACAAGATAACGAGAAATAGTTATACGAAACGATGTATAATTCATCATGTATATCAAAATTTCCTCCAAGGGAAATCCAGGCATTAAAAAAAACAAACATTCTTGAATATAAAGGTGTTAATCAGGTACGGGAGCAATGCAAAATTGGCACGAGCTTAATGTCTTCAACCAAACTATCTAGCAAGTTGTGTTTGTGCATGTTCGAGAAGCTGGCTGACTAATTTGTAAGTGCGTCCAGAAAGGGGCTTGGTGTGATCGATGAGCTGCTCATACCTGAACATGACAAGGCTCATAAACATCAGTTGTATGCTAAAATGGGTCAAAATCAAATTTGCATTGAACATTTCGACAAGGTACATCTGCATATAAACTTACACATTAGGCTGATTTGGTTCCATTGTAATTGTCCCGGTTTCAGTGTCGATCTTGGCATCAAGCTTTGAGGTCCTGATAAGATTCACTATCCATCGCTCTGCCTCCTCAAGGTTCAAGTTAAGTTTCTCAGCTAGAACTCTGCCATTTATGAAATGGAAGAAAATGGTTATTAAATGGGCACAACTCTGCTTTCTTAAGCAAAACTACCCTGACAACATCCCCTCTCAATGGGTAACAAACAAAAGGGGTATACCTAATATTACAAAAAACTATGGGCATGGGGAGTGGGAAGGAACCCCAAAATAGATCTTAGAAAGTGACTTTGAAGAATTAGCTACATACCCCATGTCAATGCGTTGGTGAATGCGGCAGTAGGTCTCAGAGATAAAAAGGCGAGCATTTTCAAGGAATTCATCTCTCAATAGCACAGAGGAGAAACTGCCCTCTTCAGCTCTTTTTCCAAGGAATGGGTCATTCAATATTAGCTGCATATAGCATCTGTGTTAAAATGAGTAAAAAGAGCTGCATTTAACGGGAAGAGCTCTGTGGCAATACTAAAGATACTTGGCTACGAGTATCAGAAACTAGGATGTCCAAGATCTACAAAACTTACATATATTTGCAAAGAGTCCTGCACCTCTACTTTCAAAACACAATCCTCACTTCATATATCATCTTAAAGCCAATTACAACTTATTTACAGAAAAGTTTAGTTTCTACTTCTGATATGCAAGAAATGAATCATAAAACTATGATGTGAGCATGCATCAAAGCAGATAAACTAGGCGCAAAAGCTTACCTCTTCGCACTCCTTCATCTTCTCCTGTGCTCCATCAAAATCATAGTTGACGTAAATACATGCCAAAAACTCTGTGATGGGATCTTTGCAAGAGTGCTGCTCCTGCTGAATAACCTTTATAAAGTCCTTAAATTGAGGTCTTCTTCTCTTGTTGACAATAAATGCAATAGCCAAGTATCGCAGCAAGTGGGGAGCACTTGTTTGAATGGCATTCAAGTATCTGCAAGACTTCAATGATTTAGAAAAGCTCAAAGGGAAGAAGTAAATCCATTGCATACCAATTACCAACAAAAGGAAAAATAACAGCTACTTTAATCGAGACGCATCAAGAAGAAATACCATCTTAATGTATGTTACCACAAAAGAAGAGCAATATAAATTTCAAACATTTTGAAATAAGAAAATTATATTTCAAACATAACTCAGCTGTATGAAAACATAAAATACAGTGTGTTTCTGACCCTCCAGATCATGTTTCCTTCCTTTTCATTTAGTTTTCAGGGATCCATTTTCCCACTAAGGGAAAGAACTAGGTAATCGGAGCTTCCTAAAATATTTCTCTACATAATACTCTGTAGGTGATAGTATCGGAAAAGATGACTAGCTGAAACAAGATGGGGAAAGCTAAAATGAAGCAGCAACTGAAAACAATCATCTATAAGCAATGGCAACAAAAGTACAGTTGGCATACTTGTCCTGGTTAAATAGGTCAATGATCAGTGTCCTGCCATTGTCATGGTTGAAGAAGATGAATAGACTCCAATGCATTAGCCATATTCTATTCTGAACTTGATTCAACGGAGTAGAGAAACTCTGCAAGACAAGTGACACTCTTAGTACACTTGGTAAACTGAGGATCATTCAATTTTTCCTACTGGATACTCAAACAGACAGATAGTCGACTCAACATATGCAAAATATTACCTTTGAGTCGATAATTTCCTTCAAGCGGTTGAGTTCCTCAAGTGCAATATCCCAATTCTGCATTAGTATCTCCGCTGCAAGCTTTCCCCACAATGCACTGACACTCCTGTCACTGTTTGTGCACAATGCTCGGTACTGGTAAAGATAATCCGCAGCACCAGAGTAGTTTCCACATTCAAACTGGAATTTGGCATATTGATACAATGCCTCTATCTGGTCCGGACCAATCTGGACAGGTTCGTAAAAGCCAATTATTTAGTAGAACAATCAGAGGGTTTGCTAAGATGAAAATATATCGATCATTGCTAATCAAATAAAAAAAATATATTCACAAAATTAGCTAGAGACCAACTTTTGTTGGTGATCCCTTAACAAGTATATTATTAATTATATAACAGAAAGTACTAAAGAAGGAACTCTATATCATGTAAACCAAACTAGATCTACGCACCTGGTACCGCTCCTGGAGCAACTGAAGATTGTGCTGTTTGTCAGCTCTCAACTCCTGCACAGCACTGGAATTCTGCAAAAAAGTGATCAATGGGGCTGCAGCTTCCTCAAGTGCTTTCAACCTTGCCACAACCTCAGCTCTCCTCTCCATCATTTCTGAACAATCAAACAGCAATTATAAAGACAGTGCAGAATTAAGCGTAAAGGAACTCCCAGAATCACTTCTGCTCAAACTAAACTTTCTTAATAACCCAGGAATCCCTGAGGGCAAGTGGCAAATGGTTAGAGACTCTGTACCAACAAATACGTGTACCAACAGCTTATCTAATCTAAGTACACCAAGAAAACTAGGTTTTAATCTCCATACATCGCATGCATAAACTGTAAAGCTCAAACAGAACATCCAGATGACCACGTCAAAATTAACTCCCATACCAAATCAACATCTGATCACAACTATACAGATTCCCCTAGGGACAACTCCAAAAAAGACCTATGGAGACCACACCAACAGAATTACAACACCCCCACCCAAAAAAAACTTATATGCTAAAAAAGACACTGCTAAGTCTCCAGATTTTTTACTCTTATACCTCAACTATACAGACATCCCCTCTGAATAAATTATAAACAACTTCTACAGACCATATCCATCAAAATTACAACCACCACCATCATCACCACCCCAAAAAAGAACCCCTTTTGCTAAAAGTGCACAAGCATTAAGACTAGTAAAGCAACAAATCAATTGGCATTCACCAATACGTGGACCCATATGTAAACATACACCAATATAAAGGGAAACAAGAGATACCTTGAAGGACAACAGTTCTACAACTTCGATAGAGACCATATCCATTAAAATTAACAACCCCACCTCACACACACACAAACACAGAAAAAAAACCTTTATGCTGAAACGGGGATAAGGTATTTCGATCAGTAAGGGCACAAATCAATGGACATTCATATCAAAGGGAAAAAAAGAGATACCTTGACGGACAACACTTAAACAACTTCTCTAGAGACCATATCCATTAACAACCCCCCC